>NC_092226.1:8138052-8143052 GCF_036320965.1 Panulirus ornatus | reverse complement strand
ATAATTAGCACATTTCAGGCCCTTAACCTTTCTATGCAGCTAAGGTCTCTCAACAGCTTCTTTGTTGTACTCCTCTGGACCTTCTCTATTATTTCTTACGTGCATTTCTAAAGTGCGCTGACCAAATTTGTGAGGCATATTTCTAGTTTTGGTACTATTTCGGAGGTGGAAAACTTGTAGAACATTTCCTTGCCTGTGTATCTGAGTGGAGTTCTAATCTCTGCTAGAAGACACTATGTCCCCTTCATCATTCCTTGAAGTTGAATCTCTGATAACAAGTCTCTCTCACTTCCTCCAGCCTAATTTCAATTAGCTTGTGCTCATAATGATGCCTCCTATGTCCCATACTCATTCACTTTACATTTGCTTGGGTTCAGTCTCGTCAACCAAGCATCGGACCAACAGTAGATTATCCTCAAACATGTACAGATAGGAGTCCAATCCCTCTGGCTGTTCTTGTACATAGACCAAGAAGAGCAGTGGTTCCAAAAGAGGCCCCTGTGGTATGACACTGGTGACGACAACCCAGTTCGAGAAAGTTTTCCTACCATGGGTCTTTCGTTACCTGCCACAGGAATAATCTTCTGTTTATTGAGGCAGTCTACGCCTCATACCTGCCCTAGGATACGGCTTCCTTACCAGCCCCCTTAAGTGGTATAGTGTCAAATGCTTTCTGGCAGTCCAGGTAGAGACTATTCGCCTAACCTTCCCTTTCGTCTGCAGCACAGCTCTCTCTCTCTCTCTCTCTCTCTCTCTCTCTCTCTCTCTCTCTCTCTCTCTCTCTCTCTCCTTCTTCTTCTTCTTCGAGAGAGAGAGAAAGAAGAAGAAGAAGAAGAAGAAGAAGAAGAAGAAGAAATCTAAGGGTTTTGTGACACGTAACCTTCTTTCCCTAAAACCCAGTTACCTCTCTCTTAGGTAATTCCTCCTTCGCAATCAGTCTTCCATTTCCTTTCTGATTCTCTTTTCCAGAGCACCTTACAGATCACACTCGTCAGGGAGACTGGCTAGTATGTCAGCGCCTCCTCCATGTCTTTTTCCTTATAAGACAGGCATTACGTTTGCCTTTTTTCCATTTCCTTGGCACTTAACCTTCATCCCAGACGATATGAACGACATTTCAAGACGGTTGCCAAGCGTATCTGATCACAGATTCAGCAAGTCATGAGAAATTTCATCAGGATCCACGAGCCATACATGGATTTAGAACCTTTTTAGTCTTCTGTTTTTGCTTTCTATAGACACTTCAATTCCTTTCAACACATCCTCCCCGTTCCACCTCGCTAGTGTCGGGGTCGTTGTTTCTTCCACTGAGACAACACTTTTGAGCTTGTTATTCAATCTTCACATAATCTTACATTATCCTCTACAGCTCTTCCTTCTCAATCCCTTTTTCCTGATTAGCTGCTTTCTAAACAACCATTCTCCTGATGAATTTTCTGGGAAAGTGTTTGGATTATTATCCTCTGTCATGTCTCCCCCTTTTTTTCAGCCTCCTTCCTCATCCTTCTACACTGGAATGTGGTTGTTTTTTACTGGCGACTGGTTGGGGTATTATCTGTGTCTTATGATATTTCCTTTTATGGAAGAACTGTTCATTATCCACATCATCAAACTGATTTAAAGACTTATAGATTGTGATCAAGTCACATCTCACTCTTCTCTCTTTTCTATGTTGGGACAAACTGTAGGCCTTTAGTCTTTTCATGTAACTCAGATGTCTTAATTCCGGCACCATAGTTTTCATTTCTTTTCATATTCCTCCTTTGAACCTTCTCTATTAGATCTTCTCGCTTCTTTAACTGCGGTGACCAAACCTGAGAAGCAAATTTTAGTTCTGGCTCTTACGTAGGACGTGAACAGCTTGGTATGCATGTTTGGGTGTGTATGAACATACGTCTGCGTACATATGGGTTTAGTGGAGCATATACCTTTTCGAATATACGTGCGTATTGTCTATGTACGACCTCTATGCGCTTGTGTCTCTTAAGGATCAGGTCAAAGACCAGGCCGTCGTACCGTCGTGCTTAATTGTCGTACCATCGTGTTCTGTGGTCGTGCGCTTGAACTCAAGGGTCGTGCATATGTACCCAAGAGTCGTACATACTGCACTCGAGGGTCGTACCGTTTTGTACTGAAAGATCGGACCTGTGTACTTAAGGGTCATACCTATGTACTCAAAGGGTCGTACCTTTGTGCACAAGGGTCGTACCTTTTGCACTGATCGGTCGTACCTATGTACTCAAGAGCCATACCTGTGTACTCAACGGCTTTATCTTTGTACACATGAGTCGTATCTATGCACCCAAGGGTCGTACATCTGCGCTCAAGAGACGTAACAATCCTAATCAAGGGTCGTACCGTCGTGCACAGGGCATTAAGACAATGCCTCGCATCCCACCTCAATGAGGCCACAAACTTCAGGTATAGATGGCGCCACAGGTAACGCGATCGGCAGTAAAGAACGTCTGAGGAAGGTATTGGATTCCGATAGAGAGGTATCAGATGCTAAAGTCTTTGTTCCGCTTCTTTTCCTTTTCTCCTCCTTTCTCTCGCATTCACCAAGATTGTGTCGATGATATGATTACATAGAACTAACTTCCTTTAGAACACACACACACACACACACATATATATAGTTCTTATTCTTTCTCAAACGTATCACTTACAAAACTGAGACGTTCTCCTCACATAGAGTTCACCCAAAACGAACCTAATCACCATGGAGATAACTAAAGAATATAATGACCCAAGTCCGACCAGGAACTTCCTCTTTAGATGAATTGTTGACCTGAAACAAATATTTACATCTATCTGGATTTGTGTTTACGAGCGAGATGAATACAGTCCCAGAGTTCAAAAGTCTTCTTTGTATATGCATATGTATATACGTATATCCATATGTATATGTTGGTGGTGAGTTTTGTAATCAGGTTATATACATAAATGGTAATTTGTATGTTCTATACGTATGTGTAGATATGAGTGTATATTATTGTCATCGAAATATCACGCCCAGTTGTGTGCAATTGCCAGTCTATCATGCTATGAGTTTCGGTGTATATATGTCTGTGTGTGTATATGTAGATATTTTGAGAAATGTATTTGTATTTATGTAATATGTGGGTGATGGCGTTTTTAGTATGTGATAGAGTGATTGGCCAGTGTCTTGGCCCATTGCTGGAAACATGATTAGTTAGTACAAATTATTTGATGGTATATATCAGTGATAAATAATAAAAAATAATTATAAATAAATAAGAGTAACATAATAGGTGTTATAATGTTGCATCATAGAAGTATGAGTAGGAAAATACAAGATAATATATGATTTCGGATAATAATCAAATAGGGAGACACAATGAGAGAAAATGATAAACAGATCTACGGTGATAACATCAAGAGTGAACGAGGTAAATAAGAATGGAGCGAAAAGGATACCGCTATCGCGACTTCATGAATAATCACACATCCGGAAACATGAGAAGTATATGATCTCTTGGAATAGAATACAGGATGGGAGTTGCAATCGACTTCCCGTCCTATCGCAACCTGACGCAAAAAAAAAAAAATAGTATATTAGAATAATCAATAATACTGATTGTGCAGAAATCTCGAATTAGGATCAAGTTTCCTGATACGAATGACACAATCCCAGATAGCCCGTCGAGACAGGCACATTAAACACGACCAGTTCACGAAACACACCTCAAACGACCAGTTCAAACGACCAGTTCGAGACACCTTGACCAACCAATCAGGAGAGACACCATAAAAAACGACCAACGTAATCAAAGGATAGTCAGGGCGACTAATCAAATCGAAGCGAGGAACGAGCCACCAGAAGAACCAGTCAGAACGACCAATTGTCGTTCACCAATCAGGAGGAGGGATGCATAGAACGACCCATCCATAATGATTCGGAGGAACAGCAAACACACTGCTGTCACTGATTGGGCAAACCTAAGGACAGTATGATCATATGATAATCTCCTGAAAGGGATTGGAATAAAGAGCAAGAGATAGCAGTAACTGATATGATTGGTATGAGAGAGAGAGAGAGAGAGAGAGAGAGAGAGAGAGAGAGAGAGAGAGAGAGAGAGAGAGAGAGAGAGAGAGAGAGAGAGAGAGAGAGAGAGAGAGACAAGGAGAGATTATGAGGTCGTGCACACAAAATGTGTTATTATGGCCATGTAGACTATTAAAGAATTTATCATTGGTTAGGGAGAGAGAGAGAGAGAGAAGAGAGAGAGAGAGAGAGAGAGAGAGAGAGAGAGAGAGAGAGAGAGAGAGAGAGAGAGAGAGAGAGAGAGAGAGAGAGAGAGAGATAAGATAATGTGTGTGCAGGCGCGCGCGGGTAGTATATATTCTTAGAGTTTATCGGGTTGATTCACAACACATCATTTGTTAGAGAGAGAGAGAGAGAGAGAGAGAGAGAGAGAGAGAGAGAGAGAGCTATCTTACATAAGGCTTATATATGGTGTGTTTACCAATACATCTTTAATATCTTTACGATGTTCCAATGGTTATCTTTTATCCTTTTTGATTCTAAAATAATGTCGGTATAGTTTTCTTATCAATTCAGCCACATATTTTTCTGCCATTTAACAACATTACGCTCTCTCTTCACGAACCTTCCATTTACCACCCTCGCCACCCTCTCCATAAACAAATTAAACAGCCGTGGTGACATCACACACACACACACGCACCCCTGCCGCAGACCAACCTTCATTTGCAATCATTCACTCTCCTCTCTTCCTTCTCGTACACACATTTCAGTCTTAATAAAAACTCCCCACTGTTTCTAGTGGCTTTCATCCCACACCATATATTCTTATATCCTTCCATACGACATTTCTACCAAGCCTGTCATGTGCTTTCTCCAGATCCATGAATGCCACATGCAAATCCATCTAAAACACATTTCTGAAAGCAAAACACCTAACTCACACTTCCTCTACCGCTTCTGAAACCACAGTCTTTTCCCTAGTCTGATGTTA
>NC_092226.1:8110552-8133052 GCF_036320965.1 Panulirus ornatus | reverse complement strand
AACCACCATTACACCACCCCACTACCACCAATCCCTCTCTCCATCAACCACCATTCCCCCACTCCGCCGACCACCAATCCCTCTCTCCATCTCCCCACTCCACCACTCCACCTCTCCTCCCTCCCAGATCCATCTACATCCATCACCAGCCCAAATGGATGACTGAAAATGAGGGTTCTTTCCCAGACGCTTGACTCCCTCCTTCCCCCAAGTTTCATTGTCTGAAACGAATGAATTCATTTCTGCATCTTTCTCCTTTTTGTGTGTGTCTGATAACCTAGGATAATTTCTCATCTAATGCAATTCTACATGTGTGTGTGTGTGTGTGTGTGTGTGTGTGTGTGTGTGTGTGTGTGTGTGTGTGTGTTTTCGTATATATTGCTTTTATGTTTTCGATCTTCGTTTCCCTCATAATTCGTCTATAGATCATTAAGGATTTATTATTCTAAGCTTATTCACTTTTCCTTATATATATATATGTATATATTATTCTTTTTCATTATACTATGTCGCTGTCTCCCGCGTTAGCGAGGTAGCGGTAGAGACAACAAAGGCCACATGCGTTCACACTCAGTCTCTAGCTGTTATGTAACAATGCACCAAAACCACAGCTCCCTTTCCACATCCAGGCCCCACAGAACTTTTCATGGTTTACCCCAGACGCTTCACATGCCCTGGTTCAATCCAGTGACAGCACGTCGACCCCGGTATACCACATCGTTCCAATTCACTTTACTCCTTGCACGCCTTTCACCCTCCTGCATGCTCAGGCCCCTAAGAGCAACCTGAGATGGCTATCATCGGAGTATATTTCTTTGTGTCGTCTCAGTTAACATAATGAAAATACACATATAACGAATACAAGTTTACTTTAACATTAAAAAAAGGATGAACATATAACCCCTCAAAAAAGGGGGGGGATGCACGAATTTAAAGAAAATGGGATCGAAATAATTTAGTAATTAGGACAAAATAGGAAGACCTTCTAGAAGGGGAAGACCCTCTTGAAGGGGAGGACCATCTTGAAGGGGAAAACCCTCTTGAAGGGGAAGACCCTCTTGAAGGGGAAGACCATCTTGAAGGGGAAGACCCTCTTGAAGCGAGTATATTTCTGTTTGTCTCAAGGCAGGTCTTGATTTTCAGGTCACTGAGGGAGAGGGCGTCTACGAGGGGGCGTCAACGAGGGGGCGTCATCTAGGGGTCGTCAACGATGGGGCGTCAACGAGGGGTCGTCAACGAGGGAGCGTAAACCGAGGGGGCGTCAACGAGGGGGCGTCAACGAGGGGGCGTCAACGAGGGAGCGTAAACCGAAGGGGCGTCAACGAGGGGGCGTCAACGAGGGGCCGTAAACGAGGGGTCGTCAACGAGGGGGCGTCATCTAGGGGTCGTCAACGAGGGGTCGTCAACGAGGGAGCGTAAACCGAGGGGGCGTCAACGAGGGGGCGTCAACGAGGGGCCGTAAACGAGGGGTCGTCAACGAGGGGGCGTAATCTAGGGGTCGTCAACGAGGGGTCGTCAACGAGGGAGCGTAAACCGAGGGGGCGTCAACGAGGGGGCGTCAACGAGGGGGCGTCAACCGAGGGGGCGTCAACGAGGGGGCGTCAACGAGGGGGCGTCAACGAGGGGGCGTCAACGAGGGGGCGTCAACGGGGGCGGGGAGACTCGTCTACACAGATATTTATCGCCCCCTTCATGAACAAGCTCACGAAACTCCTGACTCGTCAGGCAGAGGAGACGCGCCTTTCAACCCCCAAGGATGTCCCCCCAAGGATGTCTCAGCGAACATCTTAATTATATTCAAATACTGCACTTAGCCACCACTCAAGGCCGAAGCGGAGATATAATAACACACCAACATCATAACGACAATATATATATATATATATATATATATATATATATATATATATATATATATATATATATATATATATATATATATATATATGACAAATAGGCTTACTGGACTAGGTTGGGTTCATTAGATGTGATTTATGATGGTCTCAGCTCTTCCTCATCCCCCTCTGACTCACTAACCTATACACACACACACACACACACACACACACACACACACACACACACACACACATTCTCTCTCTCTCTCTCTCTCTCTCTCTCTCTCTCTCTCTCTCTCTCTCTCTCTCTCTCTCTCTCTCTCCCTATTTACCTATCCATCTATCTATCTATCTAACTATCTGTCCTGTCTTAACCCACGACCCGCCACTGCCGCAGTACGCCGGACTGAACACCAGATGCGCCACAACAGCCCAGAGTCCGAGGGTTAATTTAGCCCTGAACCACAAAATTCCTCGGGATGTGTGGCGTCGGGGAAAAACGAATTCCAAGGAACCATGCATGACTTCATCCTCCAGGGGCGCTGCCGTTCCCGTCCCGCTGCCCTCCACCACCGTGTATAAACGACAGGTGGAGGTGACAGGCCCTGCAGGACCACTGGAGAGATCCTTAACCCGTGTGTTGTTTGCCAGTGGAGGGACACATACGGCTCCATAGCCTCTGCCCATTGTAAGGAGCCAGAGGGTCGGATGGGGTAAGTGACCCGTATGCTAAAAGGGGGCCTTTCCTACTCTCTCTCTCTCTCTCTCTCTCTCTCTCTCTCTCTCTCTCTCTCTCTCTCTCTCTCTCTCTCTCTCTCTTTTCTTTATGTTGTTCAGACAGTCGTTTTCTGAAATGGGAGGAAGGGTCGTTTAAAAGGAAATGGAAATAAGGGTTGAATTTTTAGGAAAAGAAAATAGAAAATGGAAATAAGGGTTGAAATCTTAGGAAACGGGAAGGAAGGAAGGAAGGGAGGGTTGATTTTGTTTTGAAATGAGGGAGGTTGGTTTTTTAGAATTGAAAAAATGAAGGAAGGGTTGGATTCTGATTTTTGGATAAAATGGAGGAAAAGTTGGTATTTAAAAAGGAAAGAAAGTTTTTTCTAAAATGGAACAAAGGAAGGAGGAAAGAGTTTTTTTTCTCCTAAGATGAAAGAAGGACTGTTTCCTTAAGAGAAATGAAGGATTGCTTTCTAAATAGGAGGGAAGAATAGCTTTCTTAAAAAGGGAAAGATGGATTGCTTTCGCAAAACGAATGAAAAGTAGCTTTTAAAGAAAGAAGGAAGGGTTGCTTTCTAGAAAACGAAGGAATGATTGCTTTCTGAAGAACAAGAAAGAGTCCCTAAAGGGAAAGGAGTTGTCGCTTTCTAAAGATGAAGGAGGGGGTCGCTTTCTAAAAAGGTAGGAAAGATTGTTGTCTAAAATAGAAAGGACGAAATAATTTCTAAGAAGAGAGGAAGGTTTTCTTTCCCCCCTTAAAAGAATGTAAAGCTTGTTTTCCAGTAACGAAGGAAAGATTCCTTTCTAAACGGGAAAGAATGGTTGCCTTCTCACCCACCCACTGGTTTCGACCTGGTCATACTGAGGTAATCAACGTTCATAAACCCGTGTCGCCAGCTTTAAGGGACCAAGAGAGAATCATCGTATTATCCTTCCACATCAGAAGTAATGTAAATATGGGAAGTCGCGAAGCTGAAGCTCAGAGCTCAAGTCAGTGATTCTTGTAACCAAAATTGGAGGGTCGCGAGGCCTGAGGTCAAGTCAAATATACAAAAATTGAGGATACGTGCCTTTCGTGATGGGTTGGACGACATGTTCACGTTCATCCTACTTGTCAACTTTCATATAACAATTTACCTTTGGCATCTTAGTCCTGCAATGTATTTTTTTCTGCCTGTTTCCCATCTGACGTGTTTCCGGAGAGAGTAGGGAGAGGAGAGGGGCTGTGCCTTGTTTATCTGTTCTTCTACTGCTTTTAAGAGAGGTACTACACCTTCTCAGTCGTGGTAATGGTAGACTACCTTTTTTTTCTAATCTTGGGTTTGTGTGCACACTCTCTCTCTCTCTCTCTCTCTCTCTCTCTCTCTCTCTCTCTCTCTCTCTCTCTCTCTCTCTACTAGCTACGCAGCTTTTGCTCCTTGTCTCCTACCCCGTTTCGCAGGACACACGGACCTCCACAACCTTTCATACCCCTTCCTCTGTCCATAAAGCTAGTCACCTTCACTATGCTTATCTTCCCTCCTCTTCACCACCTTCTTGTTACCCATCCTGTTCCAAACGTCCCTCTCCCTCTGCATCATCCATCATCATCATTATCATCATCTCCATCCCGCTTTCCCTCCCCATACTTATTTCTTTCCCTTCCATATACACTCCTTCTTTCACTCCCTCCTCCATCCACGTTCCATCATCAATCCCACCCCAATACCCCGAACATCTACCACCTTCCCATTAACCTTCTACCCTCTCCCTCTATAGACCCACCTCCCTTCTACCCTCTCCATCTACATACCCACCCCTCCCTCCCTCCTTCCTTCTTTCCCTCTCTCTGCCGCTCCTAGTACGTTTGGACCAAAGACTAGACCAAAAGAGACCAGATCCAGTTGAGACACGTTGCCTAATCTTCCCTTCACAATATCACTCCCTATTTACGCTCGAACTTTCGTCATTAAAGTCACCGTCAGCGACAACAGGTGCCGAGGGTCGTCCATGACCTTCGAATTGTGTGGGGGCGACGACGACCTTGAATCCGCCCGGGGAGATTCACATAGGCTTGAAGACAGGGTTAAGCCACACCAGAAGAGGCATAACGGACCTATCATAAGACTAAGCACAGTCATTCCCCCCGTGGTCAATAGGGGCGTTAATCCAGCTATTAATCGAAACTTTCGTCCTCTAGAGACTAGTGTAGACTCCGTTTTAAATCAAGATATGCCACAATGTCAGTAACTATGAAAAAGCCTAATCATTTGGAGGGTTTTCGACCATCTCACTGCTCGACGTGGCCATATCATCCATCATCCCGTGGCTCCATCGAGGTCATCCACACAATCCCTCTATCTTTACTGAAGTCTTAAAAGTATAGGTCATCCAGGTCATCCACGTCATCCTTAGTAATGAAAATAAGTTCATTCTGATTTAAAAGTGTATAATGACCATTGAAGACACTCACACTTATTTAGAATGCAATTCTCTCTCTCTCTCTCTCTCTCTCTCTCTCTCTCTCTCTCTCTCTCTCTCTCTCTCTCTCTCTCTCTCTCAATATAAATATATATATATTTAAGGTGAAATCGCACTTCACTAGGTGTTCATATAATTTCATTTAACATGTAATTTTTCTGTACATGTGGCATGACATGTTTCGTGGAGACAATCCACCTCATCGTGTACCACATCTTAAAAAAGTTATTCAAATCTCAACATCACACCAGAAGTGCACCCCTAGCATCTACACATATAGACAACACAGACACTGGGAGGTCGATAATGAAAAATATACTTTATTTGATGAGATGATTGTCCTAATGATGCTGTATGGATGCGAGGTATGGGGTGTAGATGAGATTGTGTGGAGGAGGACGAGGTGTGTGTGTGTGTGTGTGTGTGTGTGTGTGTGTGTGTGTGTGTGTGTGTGTGTGTGTTGGAAATTAATTACATGAGGACAAAATGAGGTGTGAAGTGGTCTGATCGAGTAAGTAATGTCAGGGGAAGAGAGATGTTTGGTAATACGGAAGAGATGAAATGATTTGGATATATGGAGAGAATGAGTGAGGAGTGGTTGACAAAGAGGATATATATGAGTCAGAAGTGGAGGGAACAAAGAGAACAGGGAGACCAAATTGGAGGTGGGAGGATGGAGTGAAAAACGATTGTGGTCCTCGAGGCCTGAACATGCAAGAGAGTGAAAGGCGTCGAGGGGATAGAATGAAATGGAAGGTTGTGGTATACAGGGTGAGACGTGCTGTCAGTGGACTGACCCAGGGCATTCAGTGCCGCCAAAGTAAGCCATGGAAAGGTCTGTTTACCGAATGGCGTCCTAGCTTCGTCTCTTCGATGTATATCAACTGACTGTTATATTTCTCTCTAGTGTCTCCCCTGATGATGTGATTATTACACGAAAGTGCACTTGGGAACTTTTCGTGTTTCATTTTCCCCGTGGACTCATAGGAATATCTTGATCACGTGCAGAATTGTGATCATTTCCAACAAACCTATATAAATATATATATATATATATATATATATATATATATATATATATATATATATATATATATATATATATTTTTATACTAATCGCCATTTCCCGCATTAGCGAGGTAGCGTTAAGAACAGAGGATGAGGACTGGGCCTTTGAGGGAATATCCTCACCTGGCCCCTTTCTCTGTTTCTTCTTTTGGAAAAAAAAAAAATGAGGGGAGGATTTCCAGCCTCCCGCTCCCTTCCCTTTTAGTCGCCTTCTACGACACGCAGGGAATACGTGGGAAGTATTCTTTCTCCCCTATCCCCAGGGATAATATATATATATATATATATATATATATATATATATATATATATATATATATATATATACATATATTGAATAAACCTTTTAGGAAGCTTTAGACGTTGTGATAAAACTCCTCACAGGTACAAGAAAAAAAAGATAAAAAATCCTGAGTTTCTTTCCATTCATTACAAGAGGAACTTTAATAATTTAGCCCAGGGTACTCCAGGCAGGTGAGGATAATGGTATAAACCCAGATGTTCCCTTTAATCTGTCTCAACCTGAGGGGAAAGAGGGGAGGAGGTGGGGGGGGGGGTCATGATGGGTGTGAGGGGGGCTCCTTCTCTTTTCGTATACCTAGATGTCTGATGTTAGTGTAGGATTTTTATGTGACTCTGTGTTTGTTTTTCCTTGTATATTTTATTTGTTTATTCTTTTTTTTTTTTGGCTTTATCTGTCTGTTTGTTTATAAGGGTCATATATATCTTTCCGATGCGCGTGACTTTCGACTTCACGATCTCTTTTTTTATGTACAAGTTTTTTTGCATCAGTGAATTTTTCTTTTGTCATTCTACATTTGTCATTTTTTGGGGGGACGAGTACATATTGATGTCTATATACGTGTTTGCTCTTCCACCCTCCGTGGGAAGAATTCTACTTATGTGCCTGACTAAACACGTATTCAACGCTCGGGGCAACGCATACATTATTCAAAAATTTCTTGACACTTTATTAATCATGAGAAAGTGAATTTACTCTCCTCTCTCTCATCATTTCATTCAGTTTGATATTTAGAGGCACTTAATCTTGGTCCTTTGACATACACACACACACACACACACACACACACACACACATACATATATGTGTGTGTGTGTGTGTGTGTGTGTGTGTGTGTGTGTGTGTGTGTGTGTGTGTGTGTGTGTGTGTGTTTTATAAAGAGGGCAAAAGGGGAACTGGTAACAGGTAGTGATGAAGTGAGGAGATGGAGAAAGTGTTTTGAAGGACTGCTGAATGTGTTTCTGATGATAGGGTGGCAGATGTACAGTGTTTGGGTTAGGTGGTATGCAAAGTGAGAGTCATGGAGAAAGGTTTGAGGATGAGAAAAGAGGTGCTGAAAGCCTTATGTAAGATGAAATGTGGCAAGGTGGCTGGAGTGGATAATACTGCAGTTGAATATATTAAGAAAATGGGGTGACTGTGTTGCTGAATGGTTGATAAGAACTTTAAGTGTATGTATGGATTATGGTGAGGTGCATGAGTAATAGCAAAATGCATGTATAGTGCCATTGCATTAAAGCAAGGGGGATAAAGGTAAGTGTTCAAACTACAGAGGTATAAGTTTGTTGAGTATTCCTGGAAAATAGTACTAGAGGGTATTGACTGAGAAGGTGAAACATGTACAGAGCATTAAATTAGGTAGGTTTTAGAAGAGGTAGAGGATATGTGGATCAGGTGTTTGCTCTGAGAAAAACTTAAGAGAAGCGGATGGATTTATATGTGGCGTATATGGATGTGGAGAAGGCATATGTGAGGGTTGATAGAGATGCCTTGCGGAAGGTCTTAAGAATATACGGGTTTAGGTGGAAAGTTGCTTAAATGAGTATGGGCTATAGATGAGTACCGTCGTACTCAAGGGTCGTGTACCTGCTTACAGAAGTGGTTTTGCACCGTCACAAAATCTAAAGGATCGAACCATCGTAACCACCAACTTCACTAAACATCACAGCATCAGAATCAAACGTTCGCCAACAAATCATTCTTCAGGCAAATCATTCGCCAGGATGCATCCGTGCCACACAACTAAAAGCCTCTAGAGGATTAAAATCAGCATTAATGCACAGCTTCCAACAACCGTAACACACACACACACACACACACACACACACACACACACACACACAGAAGGCGCTGCGCCAACCTACGAAGCGCGAGTGGGTCTCCTCTGATGGGCAACACCCATCGCAATAACTTTAAGACAACCAACTCAAACGCTGACTGACGCCCCAGTATTCGCCAAACATCAAGACACAAAAGCGACCAATTGCTCAGCCTCCAAGTTAGAATATAATTCGTAATTACAGATCTCGACACACATGGTAGAAGGTTGGAATGGAGTATATCTCCCCAGGGTAATACATAATGGCTCTGACGTTCATAAATACTTGATAATGTATCATTCTCGCGTGCAGTGGGCGTGAGAGGAGCGGGAGGGGCTTAGGAACGGGAACTTTACAGCAAGAGTCAATGTTGACTTACCAAAGTCTCTCTCTCTCTCTCTCTCTCTCTCTCTCTCTCTCTCTCTCTCTCTCTCTCTCTCTCTCTCTCTCCCACCCTCTCTCTCTTTGTATGAAACTGGCGACGGATGTGCTATTCCTCCCCAAAATGAGCCCTTCGATATAGATTATTCATTTTTCTGTTCGCGATAGTCTGCGATGTGCTGTTTTGGCCGACGTGAGCTATCGGTGGGTCTCTCTCTCTCTCTCTCTCTCTCTCTCTCTCTCTCTCTCTCTCTCTCTCTCTCTCTCTCTCCAAAATTTGATGCGTTCGTGTGGCCTTGTTTTTTTTTTTCAAAGCCGTTTCGCTCATTAAGAGCAAGATTTTCATCATGGGTATTTTTCTTGGTGTAGGAGCAATGCATGATTATTTCTTTCTTTTTGCCTGGAAGTTTTAGCTCCACGACGTGTGTGTGTGTGTGTGTGTGTGTGTGTGCGTGCGTTACCGGACTCCGCCTTCCGCCACTCTGCATCATCGCCAGTGGACGGAAACGAGTCTTACAAACTGACGGCAAAATTACGACATCTGTGTAGCTTTTTTTTGGCGAGAGAAACGTCTCGTTCTCCAGATCTATTCGTTCAAGGTGCGGTGAGGAAGTAGTGTGTGTACTGGGAATATGATAAGAGTAAGTGGAATTTAGTTAAGATACAGATACAATAGTATCAAAGTGTCCTTTTAGGAGGTTATAACTTAAAAAAAAGTTTATATCACATTAATTGGGAACACTATACTAGCACTGACTATGGTTGTTAAATAACCCTTTAGAACTGCCAATCAACTCAAAGTCTAGAAGAGTTCACATCTTTTTCGATGGAACATCAAAGGCAAATGAAATGAAGCTGGAAAGTAATCATGCAAGCAAAAAAAGATTTTCAGTTTTTTTCTTTTTTTGTGCGAAGCCGTTTTAATGTACCGTTTCATTTTGGAGGTGAAATGAGGCTCCGAACATCATTTTGAATATACAGCTAACTCGAGCATTATCAACCCGACTCTGCCTGGCTCTACTCGTTCATTTAACTGCAATGTAATTGGTGAGCTCTGTCTGTCATCTGAGGGATTTATTTGGATCCAATTTTATTGGGGAAAATTCATGAGGGCGATATATACACTACCTGTCATGCTGATTAAGTGCATTCGGTCCGAAGCGCTTCGAAAGCTATTCGAACTTGACTGAAGCATTTTGTTCGGTACGTTCGACTCGATATGGCTCGAACCTCACTGAAGTATCTTTTGCTTTGTTTACACGTAAGTAGGTACTGTGAATCTTGAAATGGGTTTAGATTCTCTACGAAAGTAATAGGAATGGTTCGAGGAAATAAACAATGGGATTGACTTGAACCCTCTGGTGAAAAGGGCCCGCGCACTTTAAGAACAAGAACACGAGCAAAGGTTCGAAACGGTCAAGTCATCTGAAATTTTGACATAAAAAAGTAAAAAAAAAAACTAAATCATCCTTATTTTGACAAATATTTTATGATAGAAATCTTTTTGAATTTTCACACACAAAAAAATTATGTGACATCAGTATTTTTTTTTATCAATTTGGACTGCCAAGGAGGTGGTCTGAATAATCCTATTCCATTTCTCAAAATGAATCTCCCAAAGGCTGATAAGAGACGAAATCATTCGTTCTATTGTTAGATTCACATATCACCCTCTGCCCTGGGGACAATCCTCAGAACTTTATATATTTATGTGGTAACGAGCCAATTCGTAGACCTGCATGTCGTTAATGCATTACCTATGGCTTAAAACGATCTTAAAAGCAAGGTATGATCCTCTTCTTCTTCTTCTTTTCTCTCTCTCTCTCTCTCTCTCTCTCTCTCTCTCTCTCTCTCTCTCTCTCTCTCTCTCTGATCTGTCTTCCTTCGTCTTTCTTCTTCATCTCCTTCCATTCACGATGTCTCCCGCGCTTATCAGATTGCCTTATCTCACCCCTGATGTACACCTCCACCTTCGTCCCCCTTTCCAACTCTCTGCCTCCACGAGTTACCACAATGGAGGAACGTGGCTATGGGTTAAGTCGCGTCTTTAACCGAGCCAATCGTAAGGTTTGTAGCAAAACCCTCTCCACCTGTCAGCGAGCAGCTTGCAAACGGTCCTCTTCCCCCAACGTCTCCTGTCAGCCAATCAATGTGGCAATCCACTTAAGCCTCTCCACCAATCAGCTTGATGCTTGCCAACAATCGCCATCATTTGGCCAGAAAAAATAATATTTAGCGCATATTAATCACTGAGCTCTGTTGCCCTAACAGCTTCTCCATAACTAAAATTACTCAATCACCCGTTAGTTTTTTTTTCTTTCTTTTAGCCACGACCAATCACGCCGCACTTAGTAACACACGCAACCAATCAAAATGTCTCGTTATTTATTCCAATGATGCCATCAGCCAATCATCTATCTTTCCGAAAACAGCCTCGACCAATCACATTACCTCAACTCACCATATCAAGGTAAATAATTACCTTGATCAATTTCGTCACAGTATCTTTAATGGCCAATAATTACAGATACATATGAGTGGAAAACAGAAATTTTATGATTCATAAATTTTAGAATTTTTAATTTGTGGATGAAAGAGCCTGAAGTGTCAGTCCGTTTCAAAATTGTTAAAAGGTTGGGCTACGGAAAAGTGTATTAGCAAATTTATTGATGTATTTCATCCTCAAAATGTATTTCCACCAGTACATCCCACTATCAGGTAATCAAATCTCCAGGGGGAAAAAAAATTGTCTATTATGAAATATTTCGTTATAAAATGGGATACTCCAGTACCAGAAATGTTCGTATAAAGTTCATTAAGTTCAACATGAAATGTTTTTTAGGAATATTAATCACTTTACCACGACGGTACGGTCTTTGAACACGACGGTACGGTCTTTGAACACGACGGTACGGTCTTTGAACACGACGGTACGGTCCTTGAGCACCACGGTACGGTCCTTAAGCATGACGGTACGGTTATTGAGCACGACGGTACGGTCGTTGAACACGACGGTACGATTCTTGAACATGACGGTAAGGTACTTAAGCACGATGGTACGGTCGTTGAAGACAACGGTACGGTCCTTGAGCACGACGGTACGGTCTTTGAACACGACGGTACGGTCCTTGAGCACGACGGTACGGTCCTTGAGCACGATGGTACGATTTTTGAGCACGACGGTAAGGTCTTTGAACACGACGGTACGGTCCTTGAACACGACGGTGCGGTCCTTGAACACGACGGTACGGTCTTTGAACACGACAGTACGGTCCTTGAACACGACGGTACGGTCCTTGAACATGACGGTACGGTCTTTGAGCACGATAGTACGATTTTTGAGCACAACGACACGGTTCTTGAACACGACGGTACGATTCTTGAACGCGACGGTAAGGTACTTAAGCACGATGGTACCATACTTGAGCATGACGGTATGACCTTTGAGCACGACGGTACGACGCAACCTGGATATGAATACCTACCATTTGGCCTGACTCATGAGGGCCAAGACGAATCACCGAATCATCATACCCATGGGTCGAACGGCATTGTTCAACGGTCGTACGGTCGTCTTAAAGAATCGTACCGTCTCTCTCTAGGGTCGTACCGTCTCATAATGTTCAAGAGTCGAGTTGCCTCACACTCAATGGCTCATGGAATGTCCTTGGGTCGTCCCGTCATTTACAATGGTCTTAAGAATTACGAGACTCACAACCTTTTACGCTATGAGTTAAACGGAGCTTCGAAGCCTTGAAGCCTCGAAGCCTTACTCACTGAATTAAGGAATCCTGAACCCATATCCCCACTTCACCCGCGTGTTACTAGAAATCCTCGTTCTTAATATCACTGTTTCTATTCACGTCCTAAAGAGATCCTGACCTTCTAGTAGCCCGGTATGTGAGCCCGAGGGACGCCAGGCTCTCATCGCCCTCACCCTGAAAGACGCGCCTCCTCCTCCTCCTTTGATCCGCGAGAGGAGAATAAACACAATAGATACCTGTGCATCAACCGTCTGTCTGAAGAAGGACGAAGGGAGGTCTTGCTTTCCTCAGCCATTAAACCTTAAGGCTTCTCTTTTCAGCCCACAGACCTCCTAGCCTCTCCCCTCCTCCCATCTTACATACCTACCAACGTACCAGAGGACCCAGAGCCCTCCCCTTGCCAACGTACCAGAGGACCCGCAGACCCCCTTACCAACGTACCAGAGGACCCGCAGACCCCCTTACCAACGTATCAGAGGACCCACAACCCCGCCACCCCTCTCTTATCAACGTCCCAGAAGACCGAGAGAACGAATTGGTCGTTGTATCTCGTGGGATTCTTGACCATATAGTTTGTTCCAAGGTCCACAGACAATGCAGTCGTATACGTGATACTCAAGGGCCCGATCCAGGGGGGGTAAAAGGAGCATTAGATTTACATAAGGCGAGTGGGTCGTCCCTTGCATATAATAAGAGTCTGAAGTCCTACCTTGGTAAGGGGAGGTAAGGGGGGTACCTAGTTTCAAGTTCTAACTTAGTAAGGGGAGGAAAGAGGGAATCTAGTCTGAAGTTCTACCTCGGTAAGGCGAGGAAACGGGGGTTAACCTGAACTCTCTCTCTCTCTCTCTCTCTCTCTCTCTCTCTCTCTCTCTCTCTCTCTCTCTCTCTCTCTCTCTCTCAACTACTCTATTACTGTAATGCAACCAACGTGAAAATGTTCATAACTTGGTGCTCAAAATTTGGTACGTAATATGATATATACCAACGCAGTATTACCGTAATTCAAACCAATACGTAACTTTACATCACGTAATGTTCACCGAATCACCAGTAAATGTATAAAACTTCCTACACTACGTAGATAGTCTATACATATCTATCGATCTATCTATCTATATACCTATTTATCTACCTATCTATCTATATATATATATATATATATATATATATATATATATATATATATATATATATATATATATATATATATATATATATTTCTATTTATTAAACTTTATCGCTGTCTTTCGCATTAGCGAGGTAGCGCAAGGAAACAGACGAAAGAATGGCCCAACCCACCCACATACACGTGTATATACATACACGTCCACACACGCACATATACATACCTATACATCTCAACGTATACATATACATACACACAGAGACATATACAAATATACACATGTACATAATTCATACTGTCTGCCCTTATTCATTCCCGTCGCCACCCCGCCACACATGAAATGACAACCCCCTCCCCTCGCATGGGCGCCAGGTAGCGCTAGGAAAAGACAACAAAGGCAACTAACTATAATAAATAACAGACTTTCACTCTGAAATTCATTCATAATTTTCATTATCTCACTAATTTCCAGCTGGTTTTCCACTTATTTCTTACCGCATATTTTGTTTCATCAGATAAAGTGTGAATTAGATGTCACATATTCATTTTTAGTCAAAAGGAATAAAGAACATTAAAGTCACATTTTACCTGATGAAAGAAAACGTGTGGTGAATAAAAAATAACTGAATACTGAAGCAGAAAGCTGGCGAGTGTTATATATTCCTTGTTCTTTTAACAAATGGATGAAGGCAGCAAGCATGAATATGCACATGTGTATATATGCATATGTCTGTGTATGTATATGTATGTAAACATTGAAATGTAGAGATATGCATATGTGCGTGTGTGGACGTTTACGCATATAAATGTGTATGTGGGTGGGTTGGGCCATTGTTTCGTCTGTTTCCTTGCGCTACCTCGCTAACGTGGGAGACAGTGACTAAGTATAATGATGTGATAATAATATATACATACATATACACACACACACACACAATATATATATATATATATATATATATATATATATATATATATATATATATATATATATATATATATATATATATATATATATATATATATATATATATATATATATATTTTCCCCGTGAACTCATAGGAATATATATATATATATATATATATATATATATATATATATATATATATATATATATATATATATATATATATATATAAACGGAAAAATATATTTGATGGATAGGATCCTAATAATAATAACCCAGGCAATGAAGTTTAACAAGGACGTAATCCAAAACACCACACAGTACAATCATCATTAAATCAAATTACATAACATTTGCCCATTCCATAACACACTTGACTCCCGTGCCAAAATAAATACATTTATTCTAATGTATTCTCATGCCATCACAGGCTAAGTTAAACCCTTGAGTTTAGTTCTTTCGCTTGCATGATGACAAGAATGGATACACGTTCATGGAAAGGATCATGAAAAGGAAAATATCTTTTTAAGAATTAACAGTACCTTAAGCTTACCTTAAGCTTGTTCACAGTATCTTAAGCTTACTTTAGATTTTTTAACAGTACCTTAAGCTTTCCTTAAGCTTGTTAATAGTACCTTAAGCTTGTCTTAAGCTTGTTCACAGTACCTTAAGCTTTCCTTAAGCTTGTTAACAGTACCTTAAGCTTGTCTCAAGTTAGTTCATAGTATCTCAAGCTTATTTTAGATTTTTAACGGTACCTGAAGCTTTCCTTAAGCTTGTTAACAGTACCTTAAGCTTGTCTCAAGCTTGTTAACAGTACCTTCAGCTTGTCTTAAGCCTGTTAACAGTACCTTAAACTTGTCTCAAGATTGTTTAAAGAACCTTAAGCTTCCCTTAACTTGTTAAAAAGGGATGTGAAGTGTAGAAATCAAATCGTATACGTATTCTGTATCCAAAGACCCTGGAATATTACGTCATAACGGTCGACTGTAGGGTCTAATGACCTGCTCCCCAGGGGCTGCTGGGCTGTGAGGTAGCAAAGGGTGTAACCTTGTGTCCAATGGTCGTACCGACGTGTTCAAACCACGTACTGTCGTGCGTGAAGAACGTATCATAGTGTTCAAAACGCTTACCGTCGTGCTCGGATCACGTACCACGGTAGTTAAATGACGTACCGTCGCGTTTAAAAGATGTGCCGTCGTGCTCAAAGGACATACTGTCGTGCTCAAATGACGCAGTCGTGCTCAAAGGACGTACCTTCGAGTTCACATCAGGTACTGTCGTGCTCAAAGGACGTACTGTCGTGCTCAAATCACGTAACGTCGTGTTCAAAGGACGTACCTTCGAGTTCAAATCAGGTACAGTCGTGCTCAAATCACGTACAGTCCTGCTCAAAGGACGTACCTTCGAGTTCAAATAATGTCCCCTCGTACACAAAGCAGGTGCCGTCATGTTCAACGATGGTGCGTTCATGTTGAACGATGGTGCGTTCATGTTCAACGACGCTGAGCCACAGTCCTTAATGAGGGGTCTTCAACACCTCGACCATCATCATCACCACATCAAACAGAATATATAAGTTCACGACCCACACGACCCCCGACGCCTGCCGTAAACAATTTACTACCAGTGAGTGTGTAATTTACACTACCAGTGAGTGTGTAAATTACACTACCAGTGAGTGTGTAAATTACACTACCCGTGAGTGTGTAAATTACAGAATTTATTTACAGCGTGTGTACTTCTGTCTACAAGATGTATGATGGATTTAGCTGTCTACCTTCGTAATACATTTAGCTGTGTCTATATCCGGGATACATTTAACTGTGTCTACTTTCGTAATACATTTTGCTGTGTCTGTCTCCGTGATACACTGAGCTGTGTCTACCTTCGTGATACATTTAGCTGTGTCTACCTTCGTGATACATTTAGCTGTGTCTACCTTCGTAATACATTTAGCTGTGTCTATAATTGAGATAGATGCATCTAGCTTTTTCCATATACATCAGGTGTATTTCTACTCGTAATAGAATTAGCTGTTCCTATCATATTATGGCGTCTATCTCCAAGATACATTTGGGTATCTATGTGAAAGATATATTTGAATCCTTATCTGTGTGATGCATTTCATTAGAATCAAATTATATGTATATTCAAAATCCTATCTTTGGGAGAGCAGGTCAAAACAGATTGAGTTTTTAGTCTTCAAAGGTCTCTATATATATATATATATCTTTTTCTTTCAAACTATTCGCCATTTCCCGCGTTAGCGAGGTAGCGTTAAGAACAGAGAACTGGGCCTTTGAGGGAATATCCTCACCTGGCCCCCTTCTCTGTTCCTTCTTTTGGAAAAATAAAAAAAAAATAATGAGAGGGGAGTATTTCCAGCCCCCCGCTCCCTCCCCTTTTAGTCGCCTTCTACGACACGCAGGGAATACGTGGGAAGTATTCTTTCTCCCCTATCCCCAGGGAATATATATATATATATATATATATATATATATATATATATATATATATATATATATATATATATATATATATATATCAGTACATGAACTGTACATATAAGTACATTTATCGTATATATGTGGGTACAAGTACAAACGAGTACATTGTCATCCGTTAATGATACATATTAAAACAATTAAATGCAAAGGAAATTACCTTTTATTATCATAAAGTTATTCGTGCTCTGATTTACTTCGGGCTCATTGGTGTAGCAAGCCATATGTCTCCTGTGCCAGGTAGGTATTAAAGATTAGCATAAAAACTCTACGGGTATACCATGCCACGTTTAACTACATCACATTTAACAATCTGTGTTTCGATAACAAAGTAATAAAGTAATTAAAAATAATCTTTATAAGATAGAAATACAGTAATTATGTAATCAAAAATAATCTTTAAATAAGTACAACGCATTTAACTATCGGTGTTTCTATAACAAAATAATAAAGTAATTAAAAATAATCTTTATAAGATAGAAATACAGTAATTATGTAATCAAAAACAATCTTTAAATAATTCTCTATGAGGCTTATAAGTTATTTGAAAGCCCGATCCAATTTTTCGATTAAATGACTTATCAAAACGAATTATTTGTCCTTTATATCCCTTGGTCAAGTTTATCAATTCATCGATTTCATATATGGATCTTATTTTGAGCTTTCAAGATGGTTTTTGAAGGACAGTGAATAACCCAACCAAAAATTCATTACTTTAGCTCATTATAGACTTCACATAATGTTACGTACATACTTATGAGCAAAATAACTGACTTTTATTGCCAAAAAAAAAAAATCATTTATCTGACTGTTCATTGAACAATCTAATCAGCCAACCCAACAGGCATCTAGCAAACCAATTCACCAACCAAGACGTTATTAACAACTAAGCAGTTACTTTACAATCTTTAAACCCAACCAAGAAGTCATTTATCAAATCTATGGGCTAACCAAGTGGTTACACATCCAGCCAATCAGACACCTAAGTAGCCAAGAACCAAGCCAACAGTCTACCAACCAATCAGATACCTTATCAGACATGAGAACCAAACAAACGATCATTTAAGAGGTCAACAAGCCATCTGTTCAACCACCCCCAACTCCTTAAACAACCCAACCAAATGAGACGTAACCAAATGAGACGTAGAGAGCCGTATGTACGATCCCTAACACATCTATATTCAACCGCTCAATCGAACGTATATAGGTTGATAAGCCAGTCAACCCATGGTAAAGAGATAAAGCCATTTCGCCAAACTAACGTACGACAAAACATAGTAATCTTATTACCTTTGCTGGGGCAGCGAGTCCACCTGACTTTTATATCTCCCTGCAGAAGGACACAAATATAATGTTTTTGGTCAGTTTCTTCTTATAGTTCGTCATCTCATCCTTCTTTCTTATTCTATTTTTCTTTTCATTCTTACTATTTCTCTTCATTTTCTTTTCTTCTTTTTGTTCTTCTCCTTCTTCTTCTTCTCCTCCTCTTTCTTCTTCTCCTTCTAATTCTTTTTCTTCTTCTTTTTCTTTTATTCTTCCTCTTCCTCCTCTTCTTATTCTCCTTCTCCTTTTTCTTCCACGTCTTCTTTTTTCATTTTTCTTCTTCTCCTCTCCCTTTTTTTTCTGCTTCTTCTTCTTCTTCTTCTTCTTCTTCTTCCTCCTCCTCCTCCTCTTTTTCTTTATATTCATCTTCTTCCTCCCATTCCTCCTCTTCGTCTCCTTCTCCTTATTCTCCTCCTTCTTCTTCTTCTTCTTTCTTCTTCTTCTTCTTCTTATGCTGTCTAACAATCAGTGCCAACCCTGTCCTTCAATCTGACCCTTCGTACTCCAGTGATGACTAACGAGATACCGAGATCATATTGTATGTTAGTGTGGCAACATGTCTTTATTTTGCTGCTGGGTTACCTGGCTTGTGAACCTACGTGTCGGAAGGTATAGGTAAGACCTGCTTGTCAAGAGTGAAGTGGGTATTTGTGTTTGTCGAAACTGAGGTGAAGTGAGGTTTGCCAGGTTTGTGGTGAAGGTGATAATGGTGATTCCCCCCGTAGTGAAGGTGATAATGGTGATTCCCCCCGTAGTGAAGGTGATAATGGTGATTCCCCAGGTAGTGAAGGTGATTGCGAGTGTGATTCCCCCGTAGTGAAGGTGATAATGGTGATTCCCCCCGTAGTGAAGGTGATAATGGTGATTCCCCCCGTAGTGAAGGTGATAATGGTGATTCCCCCCGTAGTGAAGATGATTGCGAGTGTGATTCCCCCGTAGTGAAGGTGATAATGGTGATTCCCCCCGTAGTGAAGGTGATAATGGTGATTCCCCCCGTAGTGAAGGTGATAATGGTGATTCCCCAGGTAGTGAAGGTGATTGCGAGTGTGATTCCCCCGTAGTGAAGGTGATAATGGTGATTCCCTCCATAGTGAAGGTGATTGCAAGCGACAGCACAAAAGGCATTTCTGTTTGTTTTTTGCTATTGTTTTTTCTTACAAGGTCAGTTGATATGTTATTGAATACCAGAATCATGGTGTACCTTCCTGTGATGTTTATTCTTTTTGATATCTTGGTTATCGTGTGTGTGTGTGTGTGTGTGTGTGTGTGTGTGTGATTCTATGTGAACACACATAGACTCTTTCAAGACGTCTTTCTTTTCTTCATCAAACTCTATAATTCCTCCAAGTTTTCTCATACTTCGAGGACTCAAAGGCATAAGAGGTATATATAGTACTTATAGTAATATTTTGTCCCTCACTATAGGATTCACAAGAACCCTGATAACAATTCAATTTCGCAGTCTCCAGAAAAGGTCAAACTAGCGAACAGTCCTCCAGCGAACAGTCCTCCAGCGAACAGTCCTCCAGCGAACAGTCCTCCAGCGAACAGTCCTCCAGCGAACAGTCCTCCAGCGAACAGTCCTCCAGCGAACAGTCCTCCAGCGAACAGTCTTTCTTCACGAACAGTCTCCCAGCGAACAGTCTTTCTTCACGAACCTTGTTTAAGAGTCTCTCTCTAATCAGTCACTCTTTACCCACACACCTCAAACCTCTCAGCCTGATGAGCTACCAGGCTGCTGGTGCTGCTACTGTGAGGATGCCTTAAAGAAACAGTCTGACGAAACAGCCAAGATGAGAAAGAGAAATGCACGAAGCACCAACCATTCCACTTGCAAGCTTTGCAGGATAGAACAGACTAATGATACATGTGCGTGTTGAAGCTCTGAGAATGGAATGCACTATTTCTATGTACATTTTTTTTTCATTTAACTTTCTCTTTTATACGTGCATAGGGTAGTACAGCTATCATGACGTAGAGTGTGGTGTTATTGTTCAATATGATAAGAACAAATATCCGAGCATAAGAACGCTTGCCAATGGGACTCCTGCAACGCCCAGGAAGCTAGCCACGTCCGCTGGACGGAGCCACTGGTCAAGAGGTGAGGTGATGCTGAGTGTATGAACGTCTGTGTGGGATGAGTGACACTGGATGGTTACAAGACCATGCATGACCCGCCTCAGTATGACACAAGTGGTGTCGCATGGTGTCAAACCCACCCAAGTATGAAACATGTGGTGCCGTAGGATGTTAGAACCATCTCAGTGTGTCACAGCTAGTAATGCCATGGGGTTAGATCCATCCAACGTGTCACGCCATGGTGTCAGATCCACCCTGCGTGTCACAGCTGGCGAGAGACATGGTGTCGCTTATGAATAATGCTAATTAATCCTTCCTGTGTGAATGTAAATAGTGATTTCCAGGGCTGAAAGCCGAGTCTATGTAAATTGTAAGGGTGAGTGTACGTATGTGTGTACGTGTGTGTATCTTGTGTCTGTGCATATGTTATGTGTGTGTGTGTGTGTGTGTGTGTGTGTGTGTGTGGGGGGGGGGGGTGTGTGTGTGTGTGTGTGTAATTACTGTTTATGATTACTGTTCTTGCTTTACCGAGAAAGAGGGAGAGGGAGAGAGAAAGAAAAAAAAAAGAATGAGAGAGAGAGAGAGAGAGAGAGAGAGAGAGAGAGAGAGAGAGAGAGAGAGAGAGAGAGAGAGAGATTTACACACTTATTGCCCCCGTTTCTTAACTTTGTATACAGATATCTATCATGTCTTTAGTCCTATGGTCGTATGAACACACACACACACACACACACACACACACACACACACACACACACACACACACACACACACATATTCACATACACGCATATTCACATACACACATATACTCATACAAATACACACATACACACATTGTCAGCTCTATATTCTTACATCAGAATTTAACAGCAAGAAGGAAATCACAAAATGTTTCAAATTTATCTGTTTAACAACCAACCTTCCCCCCTCCTCAACCTCCTCAACTCCCCTAACTCTCTTCCACTGTTAATTCTTTTGTCTGTCGACTACGAGTCAGCTGGTGTATCTTTTAGAACGTCTCTCTGAAAAACAATAGATTATCATTTCTTTTCTTTTAAAACAATCCCAGAATCAAAAGACTTGACATAGATGCGATCTATCAATACACTGTAGTGTAGTGTGAGAGCGGAGACTGGCTCTATCAGTCTTTCTCTGTCTGTTCGTCTGTCTATATTTCTATCTGTCTGTCCGTCTGTCTATATTTCTATCTGTCTGTCTGCCTGCCTGCCTGCATGTATGTATGTATGTATGTATGTATGTATGTATGTATGTATGTATGTATGTATGTATGTATGTATGTATGTATGTATGTATGTATGTATGTATGTATGTATGTATGTATGTATGTATGTATGTATGTATGTATGTATGTATGTATGTATGTATGTATGTATGTATGTATGTATGTATGTATGTATGTATGTATGTATGTATGTATGTATGTATGTATGTATGTATGTATGTATGTATGTATGTATGTATGTATGTATGTATGTATGTATGTATGTATGTATGTATGTATGTATGTATGTATGTATGTATGTATGTATGTATGTATGTATGTATGTATGTATGTATGTATGTATGTATGTATGTATGTATGTATGTATGTATGTATGTATGTATGTATGTATGTATGTATGTATGTATGTATGTATGTATGTATGTATGTATGTATGTATGTATGTATGTATGTATGTATGTATGTATGTATGTATGTATGTATGTATGTATGTATGTATGTATGTATGTATGTATGTATGTATGTATGTATGTATGTATGTATGTATGTATGTATGTATGTATGTATGTATGTATGTATGTATGTATGTATGTATGTATGTATGTATGTATGTATGTATGTATGTATGTATGTATGTATGTATGTATGTATGTATGTATGTATGTATGTATGTATGTATGTATGTATGTATGTATGTATGTATGTATGTATGTATGTATGTATGTATGTATGTATGTATGTATGTATGTATGTATGTATGTATGTATGTATGTATGTATGTATGTATGTATGTATGTATGTATGTATGTATGTATGTATGTATGTATGTATGTATGTATGTATGTATGTATGTATGTATGTATGTATGTATGTATGTATGTATGTATGTATGTATGTATGTATGTATGTATGTATGTATGTATGTATGTATGTATGTATGTATGTATGTATGTATGTAT
>NC_092226.1:8080552-8108052 GCF_036320965.1 Panulirus ornatus | reverse complement strand
TGATGTTACTTAGTGAGGAAAACTGAGAGACTGACCTATTCAGACCACTCACCTGACTGTGGCAGTAGCATATATATATATACCAGGACACATGGAGAGCCATTCCACGACACTTGGGAGCCTATCTAAGGACACATGGGGTGCCGATGGAAGGTTACGTGGCAACTTACTCCAGGATACATAGAAGAGCGGCAGATCAGCCTAAGATACGTGGGAAACACATCCCAGGACATGGGAGAAATCCATTCTATGATATATATATATGGAAACCCATCGCAAGGGATGTGGTAAGTCTAACCCAGGATACGTGGTTAGACCCATCAAGGGACTCTGAGATGTCTATCTCCCCAACCAGCCAACTAGTCAACCAGCCCACCAGCCAGCCCAGCCAGCCAGCCAGCCATCCAGCCAGCCAGCCAGCTAACCATCCAGCCAGCCAGCCAATCAACCAGCCAGCCAGCCAATCAACCAGCTAATCAGCCAACCAGCCAGACAGCTAATCAACCAGCTAAACAACCAGCCAGCCAACTAGCCAACCAGCCAGCCAGCCAGCTAACCAGCCAACCAACCAATTAGCCAACCAGCCAACTAACCAACCAACCAACCAGACCACCAATTGACCATTCAATTAGCCAGCCATCTACTCAGCCAACCAAACAACTAACCAACCAACCATCTAGCCAGAAAACCAACTAACCAGCCAGCCAGCCAACCAACAAACCAGCTAGAGAAACAATACCTCAGAACCTCTCCTGTAAATTTCTCAGGAGGATGATAAAGAGTATGTAAATTTTCTTTCTTCCACGAAAGAAAATATTAGAGGATGAAAAAAAATATATGTATCCAAATACGCATGATGAAAATAGCGAAGAGAATCGAGCGCAGAGCTATAAAAGATCTCACGCCACCAATAGAGGTTCAAAGACACGTTCAGATAGTATTAAATTCCATGTTCAGTAAATTTCCTCTGTTTTTCACCATTTGTTTTAGAGAGTTATTTGCCCATGTTTACGTAGCATGGAGAGGGTATGAGGGGAAGGAAAAGAGGCACAGAGCTTAAAGGAAGCTCCTGAGTCCCAGGAGACCATGAGAAAAGCTGGAGTTATGGGGAGCGAAAAGATAAGGAGCAGAGGTGGAGGTAGAAAACGAAAGGTCTGAGGAACAAAGGTGGAGGCAGGAAAACGGAAGGGTGAGGAGCAAAGGTGGAGGTAGAAAACGAAAGGTCTGAGGAGAAAAGGTGGAGGCTGGAAAACGGAAAGGTGAGGAGCAAAGGTGGAGGTAGAAAATCAAAGGTCTGAGAAGCAGAGGTGGAGGCGGGAAAACGAAAGGGTGAGGAGCAAAGGTGGAGGTAGAAAACGAAAGGTCTGAGGAGCAAAGGTGGAGGAGAGAAGGGGAAAAAAAGGGTGAGGATAACACAGGTGAACAGTATAAGACTAAAGAAAAATGTGATAGTCAAAGACGGTTGAGGGTAAGAGCGTTGAGAGGGAGAGTAGAAGACCACCATTTTGCTCCGGAGGATTAATCAATAGTGGATCAACTTACTGGATTCCAGCTCACCCATTAATCAACCTCTACTCAAGATCAATCAGGAATTTTACCAGATTGATGAAGACGAAGGTCTTAAGTTGCGGTGGGTGACTTCAGCAGGACTGGAACGATGAAAGACCCATCAGACTGGAAATAAGAGACGCCTATCAGATTGGAGTAACGAGAGACCCATCAGACTGGAACAAGAGAGACCCATCAGACTGGAACTGAAAGAACCCCATCAGACTGGAACAAGAGAGACCCATCAGACTGGAACTGAAAGAACCCCATCAGACTGGAACAAGAGAGACCCATCAGACTGGAACTGAAAGAGGCCCATCAGACTGGAACTGAAAGAGGCCCATCAGACTGGAACTGAAAGAGGCCCATCAGACTGGAACAAGAGAGACCCATCAGACTGGAACTGAAAGAACCCCATCAGACTGGAACTGAAAGAGGCCCATCAGGCTGGAACAATAAAACCCCATCAGACTGGAACGACAAAAGACCCATCAGACTGCAATAATGAGAGACCCCATCTGGAACGTCAAAAGACCAATCAGACTGGAACGAAAATAGATCCATCAGACTGGAAGAAGCAAAGGCCAATCAGAGAAGAGCACTGCGAATGCACATAAATGAACGAAATTACGTCACAACTTTCAAAACGTATTTGTCCCTGAACGAATCGTCCAGATGATTAGACAGGAAGCCGTTCATTCAAAGACATTTAGAACTTTGATATGATCTATCAAAATGACGTTAGCATTTCCTTGCATCTTTCTTTGGCCGTCAAAATACGTAAAACAAATACAGGAAGGTTTACCGCCAGCTCTTGAGGGCATTAGGGCCGGATGGCTGGGGCGCAAAGACATACCTGAGGGTGTTAGTTATGAGGGAGTGAGAGTGTATGAGTGGTGAGGTGAGAGGCTAAAGCAGGGCATATGCATGTTGAAAGACCTGAAGGTGTTGTTTATGAGTGAGCGAGAGTGTGTGAGTGGTGAGGTGGGAGGCTAAAGCAGGGACATATGCATGTTGAAAGACCTGAAGGTGTCGCTATGAGTGAGAGTGTGTGAGTGGTGAGGTAGGAGGCTAAAGCAGGGACATATGCATATGTTTAAAGACCTGAAGGCGTTGCTTATGAGTGAATGAGTGTATGAGTGGTGAGGCAGGAGGCTAAAGCAGGGTCATATCCATGTTGAAAGACCTGAAGGTGTTGCTATGAGTGAGTGAGAGTGTATGAGTGGTGAGGCGGGAGGCTAAACATTGACATATACATGTTGAAACACCTGAAGGTGTTGCTTATGAGGGAGTGTGAGTGTATGAGTGGTGAGGCGGGAGGCTAAAGCAGGGACATATGCATTTGTTGAAAGAAAGGGTCAGAAATGAGTCCTGTCCAGAGATACGGACTTTGACCTCAACTCTGAAAGCTCAGGTCAACGTCCACATGCGAGAGCCTCGTAGCAAAACTACATGTAGTTGACTCTCTCTCATTGTGGTCCGCTCCAGCCAATTTCCATAATGACAGGACGAAGTAACAGGCAGAAGAGATGCAAGAGAGAGAGAGAGAGAGAGAGAGAGAGAGAGAGAGAGAGAGAGAGAGAGAGAGAGAGAGAGAGAGGCAACGTTGAATCCTGGCTTTCGTCTGGGAGGGAGGGTTTTGACGGTCCTCCAGTTAACCTTCGTGCAGCTGGACGAAGCGCATCGACCAATACAGTCAAGTGTCTTCTCATTTCTTCATAGAAGAATACGATCCCATTATCCCCTCACCGAACTGGATTACATTCGAGGTCAACACTTTAAGATGTGGCCTCTTCGTTGCCTGTATCCTACTGTGAGGAAGGTGACAAGTCTCTCAAGGGTTGCTGGGAGTTGAATCACGACTGCTGTGAGCCGAGACAGTGAGAGAGAGAGAGAGAGAGAGAGAGAGAGAGAGAGAGAGAGAGAGAGAGAGAGAGAGAGAGAGAGAGAGAGAGATGGAGGGAGAGTGAGGGAGGAGACAGTTATAGTAACACCGTTGTCACGATGCAAAGGTCAGGTAGGAAAGAAATCGATCACATCCACCCCTTACCATCTCTGATCTCCCTCCAAATGTTATGTCCATTCCCACCCAGCCTGCTCTCTGGCTCACAGAAGTTATCTATCTATATATAAATAGATGGATAGATAGATAGATAGATAGATAGAGAGAGAGAGAGAGAGAGAGAGAGAGAGAGAGAGAGAGAGAGAGAGAGAGAGAGAGAGAGAGAGAGGGAATATATATAGTCTTGATATTGCTCTTGTACACCTGAAGAAGGTGTACAGAAAATGTTTGATTAGTAATTATAACTTGACGTTGACGGCACTTACTGGCCCAAGGCACTCGATAGACCTACTGTTCAAATAACCAATTAACGAACCAATTTATCATCTGTGGTTTTCGTTGGCTTCTATGGTAACCAGAAGCTTCGCGGATACAAACGAGACCCCGAAACTTCCTCTGAATGATTAACATCAACAGAGAATACGAGTTGGTGGATATGAACACGTGAGACACAGTTTCGAACTAGTTCACTCGATTCATTAAGGTTAAATGAATCACATTCGATTTCCTTTTCAGTACCTAAGACCCACACATATTAAGACACGAGACAGTGTCTCGAATCAGCCCATCAGATACATCGAGGTTAAACATAAGATATTCACATCTCTTTTTGAATGTTTGAAACCCAAGCATATGAACACATGAGACAGTGTTTCGAGTCAGCTCACCCGAAACCTTGTGGTTAGATATGAGATATTCAACGCTCTTTTGAATGTTTAAAACATACAGAGAAGGTGTTCGAATGTACGTATGAAATTATGAAACAGTATTTCGAATCGTATCACCAGAGGACTTGCATGTCAAATGTAACACATTTAACACTGTTTGGAATATGATTAACACTCAGAATATATGAAATCATGAAACAGTGTGTCGAATCAATCCATATCAATATAAGATTAGGTCTTAAAATAAAAGTCGCGTGTTTGGAAAGCTGTATATATATACATATATATATATATATATATATATATATATATATATATATATATATATATATATATATATATATTATATATATATATATATATATATATATATATATATATATATATATATATATATATAAAGAATGATACTCTGAATATAAATCAAAGTCCCATTTAATTTTTGATCTTGAATTGAGCTATGCGGCGCAATATAGGACCATGGGGTATTCATGGCTAGATTTCAATTACAGAAACGTTATTTGCAGGTTTGCCATTGAAGTTCAGTCATAGCAACACATGAGGGACAATTTTGTGGAAACTAAAACTTTTTCTTTTGTCTTCCAAAAGTTAATCAATTAATGTTCTCGTTAAGTAATTAATGTAGTTGTGCCGAGTACTTATCTTCAGTAAGTTTGTATTGTATGGCTACTTTTTTTTTTTTTAATTTCCTCTCCTCCATGAGGGTCGAACCGGCTCAATAAAGTCGTAGGTGTGTATGATAAAGTTTTAATGAGAAATATAAGAGGTTGATTTCAAGGGATATGTGTTTTTAGAAAGTTTGGGAGCGAGAAGTAATAGACCGTTGTGAGCTTCAGGGTTGAAGTCCTAGCTGTTGGAGGGTAGTATATATATATATATATATATATATATATATATATATATATATATATATATATATATATATATATTTTTTTTTTTTTTTTTTTTTTTTTTTGCTTTGTCGCTGTCTCCCGCGTTTGCGAGGTAGCGCAAGGAAACAGACGAAAGAAATGGCTCAACCCACCCCCATACACATGTATATACACACGTCCACACACGCAAATATACATACCTACACAGCTTTTTTTTTTTTTTAACTTTCTAAAATGGAAAACAGAAGATATATATATATATATATATATATATATATATATATATATATATATATATCGCAAGTTAGTAAATGGGAGAGCCAAGTACTTGGTTTCGAGAAAGAACCAATATATGAGCTTATATTTTCGAGAAAAATGATTGAAGCAATATCTATATCTATGATATCAATATATCCACCTATCTATGAAATAAATATACATCCACCTATCTATGATATAGATGGTGTGTTCTCCATTTCGGTCGAATACTAGGAAATGGGAAAATGTTCAGGAATGTTTGCTATATGAAGATGAAGATTAGGACGAGATTTGGTAAATTTTCTAACTCAGGTTTTAAAACTGTATATCATGGTGAGCCTCTGTGTGTGTGTGTGTGTGTGTGTGTGTGTGTGTGTGTGTGTGTGTGTGTGTGTCTGTCTGTCTGTGTCTGTGTGTGTCTGTGTCTGTGTGTGTCTGTGTGTGTCTGTATGATTTTTCGAAAGTCCTGAGAGAGAGAGAGAGAGAGAGAGAGAGAGAGAGAGAGAGAGAGAGGATGAGATGTGGCAAGCGACGAGAGACGAGAGAGAGAGACAAGGAGAAAATACCAGACCAAAGGCTGAGGACCGAGCTAAAAAGATAAATATGCGACATGAAAAAGGAAACACGAGAGCAATACACCAAAAGTCTATCTCACAGCACCGAGGACTGTATGTCTGACCATCACCAAAGAGAGGAAAACCTTATGACCTGGGCGTGTAAGAGTCTAGGGTTGATTACTGAAGAAGCTGCGTTGAATGAGAGAGAGAGAGAGAGAGAGAGAGAGAGAGAGAGAGAGAGAGAGAGAGAGAGAGAGAGAGAGAGAGAGAGACAGAGAGAGAGAGTGAGAGAGAGAGAGAGTGAGAGACTTTCCCCTTTGCGAAAACACTGACTCATTTCCCCTCTCCCCTCGTATACACTCATCTGTCTTCTCTCTAATGTTGAGGGTGATGTTTGTGGTTATGTGGGTGAATTTTGCGCGTCCTTTGTCAAGATTGATTAAAGACATCAAAAAAAAGGGCGGGAGAGAAATCTTATATGAACACACTCGAGTCGTATGTCATATCCTGGATCACTCCTTCGTAGTTCTAAGACAAGAGAGATATTGACTCTGTGGTCTTGCAAGAAGCACCATGTAGCCCCCAAACCAGAAGGCGTTCTTTGTGGTGAGAGACGTGGCTGCGAATGGGATAAGATGTCTTGCAAATTGTGGAGGTGCTTCACGCAAGGTTCAGCGAAGGACATTCTGTCGCTCGCCATTCTGTCGCTCGCCTTAGGCACTGAGAGTGGAATGTCGTTGGGCCCTGCCCGGCAACGCCTGAGGAATTAGGGGACTTCCGTGGTTGTAGACAGAGTGAGGAATGAGTGCTTGGAGTACTCATGACCAGGCTGGGGTCTCCAATACGCACGCACACTCACATTTTGGCGAACGAGTGACATGAGGCGTGGGTAGGTTGGAAGATAAGCTGTCACCCCAACAAGGAACTAACTACAAATACTTCGAAGAACTTCACATCCCGGAACACCGAGGAGATGTGCAGGTCCTGACAGCTGTCTTCAAGTGTCGGATCCAAAGTTGATCCTTTAACGGCTGGCTGACTGGCTGGTTTTTTGGGCTGCTTAGCTGCTTGGTTGGCTGGTTGGTTAGCTGCCTGGTTGGTTGGTTGTCTGGCTAGCTGGTTGGTTACTTAGTTGGCTGGTTGGTTGTCTGGCTAGCTGGTTGGTTAGCTGGCTGGTTGGTTGGTTGTCTGTCTAGCTGGTTGGTTAGTTAGCTGGCTGGTTGGTTGGTTGTCTGGCTAGCTGGTTGGTTAGCTGGCTGGTTGGTTGGTTTTCTGTCTAGCTGGTTGGTTAGTTAGCTGGCTGATTGGCTGGTTGTCTGGCTAGCTGGCTGGCTGGCTGTCTGTCTGTCTGTCTGTCTAGCTTCTAGGTTGGCTGAGTGGCTGCCTGGCTTTAGATCAACTGTGTCAAGAGCACCAGTGAAGGACATGACAAAGGAGCCTCCTGCAGTGAATTCGTCGAGGTCCCTCACAACAGAACACCGACCATCATCGTCATTTGGGCAACATGTCTCACAAGACTGGCTCAGGGGACGGAGGAGGTTTGTTTATAAGCGACGAAGAAATCACTTCACACAGAACACTGAATCATGGACTTATGAGCAATGAAAGAAACGACAGGCATGCAAAACAATATATGGGAAGCAAACACGTCACTAAGATGATACAAAGTGTATAGGAATTAAAGCATTGTGTGTATGTGTGTGTGTGTGTGTGTGTGTGTGTGTGTGTGTGTGTGTGTGTGACTGTTTGTGTGAGTGTGAGTGTATGTGTGAGAGAGAGAGAGAGAGAGAGAGAGAGAGAGAGAGAGAGAGAGAGAGAGAGAGAGAGAGAGAGAGAGAGAGAGAGAGTGTGTGTGTGTGTGTGTGTGTGTGTGTGTGTGTGTGTGTGTGTGTGTGTGTGTGTGTTCTTACGTATGTTTATACTGTTTGAAAGGATCGAGTGTGAAGATGTTTGCAGGGCAGGAGATGTTTGCGGACGGACTTAAGATGTGTGGGAAGACGTGAGCAGTGTGGGGAGGACGGTATGCGAGAGTCAGGGAGGAGGAGGAGGAGGAGGAGGAGGAGGAGGATGGAGGAGGAGGAGGAGGAGGATGGAGGGAGGAGGGAGGAGGGGGGGGAGGAGGAGGAGGAAACATGTGGTGGGATGGAACCCTTGGCCAGGGGGCCCCACTTCCTTCCTTCCTTCCTTTGTCCATCCGGAGAGGCCCTGGGTGATGCGCAAGTCGCACTTACCCTCTCCCTCCGCCAGGGTCGCCGCGCGCGCACGCGTGTGTGTGTGTGTGTGTGTGTGTGTGTGTGTACGTGTGTGTGTGTACGTGTGTGTGTGTGTGTGTGTGTGTGTGTGTACGTGTGTGTGTGTGTACGTGTGTGTGTGTGTGTGTGTGTATGTGTGTGTGTACATGTGTGTGTGTGTGTGTGTGTGTGTGTGTGTGTGTGTGTGGGAATGCCTCTGGCTGACCCTCTGGTGCAATTACTGAAGGAACATCGGGCGAGGTCTTAGCAGAGAGGAGCAAAAGGGGAGGAAAAGAGGAATTAGAAATTATGATGAAGTGAGGTGAGTTGTGTTGATAATCTGGGTGGTTATGGTAGAGAGGCTGTGGTGGTGGTGTTGGTGATGATGAGTATGAACACCCTGAGAGACGGGAGGGTGAGAGAGAGAGAGAGAGAGAGAGAGAGAGAGAGAGAGAGAGAGAGAGAGAGAGAGAGAGAGAGAGAGAGTCATAGATACACAGATCACACAGACCCAAGGTTCAAGCGAGGTGGTATGGCCTTAACACAACTTAGAATAAAGACAGACAGAGACAGACAGACAGACAGACAAAGACAGACGGGGACGAAAAAAAAGGACGGTCTGATTTCGACAGAAACCGTCTCAATGGACTGCTAAAAAGGCGGAAACATGAGGTAAACAAAGACCACTATGTACATGGTGAGAGTGGTGGTGGAGGTGGTGATGGTGGGTGTAGTAATGTCGTTCTAATGGGAGAAAGAAAAAAGCTATTTCTTTTTTTTTCTCTTCGATTGGCAGGGGTCGAGGTGGAGAGGTGCAGGGGAGGGAGGGAGGAAGTGTTGGTGGCGAGACTTTTGGACGAGTGAGTCAAAAATGGTCGAGGTCGAGTGTACTGACACCGAAGATGGGGTCAGTTTGGGATCAATAGGACGAGAGGATGTTGTGTTGGGAGAGTGGTTAAGGAAGGTGGCAACTGCGGAGGAGGAAGAGAAGGAGAAGGAGGAGGAGAAGAAGTTGAAGAAGAAGAAGGAAAGACTAGGAACAAGAAAAGGAAGACGAAGAGGGGACCAGAAGCAAAAGGAGAGTTCTAAGCAAAGGAGGAATACAAAGGCGAGATGGAGAGAGAGAGAGAGAGAGAGAGAGAGAGAGAGAGAGGGAATCCTCACCAATAGGAAGAGAAGTTAAAAGAAAGAAAGACAATGCAAAAAAAAAAGAAAAGATAAGTGAATAAGGGACACATCTTAACCACCTCAGGTCAATTACTGAGCTACTGATCATGATCATCTTCCAGGTGATGTGCCGCCCACCCACCCACACCCACAAGTCCCTCCCACAGCCAGGGGAACGGGGAACGAACCCCTTGGATGATGGAGAACATGGGGAACACGGGGAACACCAATGATAATTAGATCCTGGACTTTCCCCTGAGAACTGATAATCAATTATCAGTTATCAAGAGAGACATTAAGATCTGTTGTATGTGTGTACTACTGAAGTTGTGGAGGATTCGTTGTATGTGTACTACTGAAGTTGTGGAGGATTCGTTGTATGTGTACTACTGAAGTTGTGGAGGATTCGTTGTATGTGTACTACTGAAGTTGTGGAGGATTCGTTGTATGTGTACTACTGAAGTTGTGAAGGATTCGTTGTATGTGTACTACTGAAGTTGTGGAGGATTCGTTGTATGTGTACTACTGAAGTTGTGGAGGATTCGTTGTATGTGTACTACTGAAGTTGTGGAGGATTCGTTGTATGTGTACTACTGAAGTTGTGGAGGATTCGTTGTATGTGTACTACTGAAGTTGTGGAGGATTCGTTGTATGTGTACTACTGAAGCTGTGGAGGATTTGTTGAATGTGTACTACTGAAGTTGTGGAGGATTTGTTATATGTGTACTACTGAAATTGTGGATTATTCATCTTGACACACAAGGATGCTAATGGTCTTTTAGAGCCTTAAGACACCAAGAATTGTGTGCCAGTTTGGAGGTGAGGAGTAGGATGCAGGTATGGTCCAGTGTTGGACGAGGGGTGAAAAGAATTTTACGGGTATGGGTTGTGGAGGCTGGGTACGGCGAAGGTCACGAATGTGTGTGTGTGGTTTAGTAGGGATTTGCTAGGGAGGTAGGGAGGAAGTACAAGAAGGGACATGGGAGTATATGAGAGGACATGGGAGGACGTGGGATCACATGGGAGTACACTGGAGGATATGGGAGTACATGAGAGGACACTGGAGTACATGGGAATACATGATAGGATATGAGAGTACATCAAAGGACATGGGTGTACATGAGGATATGAGAGTACATCAAAGGACATGGGTGTACATGAGGATATGAAATTACATGGAAGGCCATACAAATACACGGGAGGACATGAGAGGACATGGGAAGACACGGGAGTACAAGGTAGGGCATGGACGTATGTATGAGCACATGTAAGGGTACATGCGAACACACAGAAAGACATGGGAAAGACAGGTAACTCCAGACCTGATGGCCTATGACGAGGACAGTTAGATACATTAATCTATATTCCTAATCTAGAGAGATGGAGGCGAGGATAGTGAACGAAATGAAAGAAGATGGAAGGTAAGCAGAAGGACGAGATTGTGGGAGGTACGAGGAAAGAACCAAAATGAAGGATGAGTACGGAAATAAGCAGGTAATTAAGCTGTCTTTTTTATATATACTTATATATAGGCTGTATGAGGGCTAGGCCTAAGTACCTACTTCCCATTCCCTCCCCCCTTTCAAGCGAAAGGCTAGGCCTAAGTCCCCCCTTCCAAACCTTTGAATGAAGGGCAGTGCCCTTATACTCCCCCATTTACCGATGCTCAAAAGGTCCCCTGTAAGTATGTGGGTATCCACTGGTTCGTGGGCACACACACGAAGGTATGGTGACCGAGACGGACCCTTCCCCTACCACTGCTCAGGGTGACAACAACCAAACAACTACTTTTTTTTTCAATTAGATTTTTTGATTTTCTAGAAAGAACGAACGGAAAAGGGGGCCAAGTGAGGATATTCCCCCGAGGGCTCAGTCCTGTGTTCTTAACGCTACCTCGCTAAGGCTGGAAATGGCGAATGGCGAATATGTACGAAGAATATATATATATATATATATATATATATATATATATATATATATATATATATATATATATATATCCCTGGGGATAGGGGAGAAAGAATACTTTCCACGTATTCCCTGCGTGTCGTAGAAGGCGACTAAAAGGGGAGGGAGCGAGGGGTGGAAATCTTCCCCTTTAGCTTTTCCTTTCCAAAAGAAGGAACAGAGAAGGAGGCCAAGTGAGGATACTCCCTCTAAGGCTCAGTCCTCTGTTCTTAACCCACATGTGGGTGGGTTGGGCTATTCTTTCGTCTGTTTCCTTGCGCTACCTCGCTAACGCGGGAGACAGCGAGCGACTAAGTGTAATATTAATAAAAAAGTATATATATATATATATATATATATATATATATATATATATATATATATATAAAATCATAAAACTCGTCAAAGTCAAAAAAGCAATTATTCACCGCTAGTCAATCTATCCAACTGGCATGCAACAATTAAGACATCAATGGATTTATACATTTCTTTCTTCTTCCTCCCAGTATGAAGAGCATATCACATGGCACTGACCTGCTGGTGACCTCGTCCACCTGGGGTCAAAGCAGCAGTGCTCGAGGTAGATATGACTGACCTTTGAACTCAGAGCGCCTGATAGACTATCCTGGTAAAGACACACACACACACACACATACACACACATACACACACACACACATACACACACACACACATACACACACACACACACACACACACACACACACACACACACACATTCTCACCCACGTCTTTGTGCGCAGTTTGGTACATACACAAACTATGGTGTATGTATACAAATTCATACACACATGCGTACACACATATATATCTGAATAAGGAAAATTTTGGTAACACAAACACACGGACAAAGACAATTAGACATTGAAAGACGATGGTTCCCATGTGATCAAGTGCATTTTTGTTGTCCTTGTTATTCACAGTGCTATGTGTGAAGTGTTAACGAGGTCATTAAGTGTTTTTGTTGTTTTTGTTTTTGTTGTTGTTGTTGGCTGCTGTTGTTCTTGTTTTTTGTTGTTTTTATTGCTGTTATTCCTGCCCTATTTTGCCGCAGCTATTGTTGTTGTTGTTGTTGTTGTTGTTGTTGTTGTTGTGGTGTTGTTGTTGTTGTTGTTGTGGTGTTGTTGTTGTTGTGGTGTTGTTGTTGTTGTTGTTGTTCCTGTGGTTATTTCTGTTGTTGTTATTCTTTTTTGCCCCTTCTGTTGTTGTTTTTGTTGTTGTTTTTGTTTTTGTTGTTGCTCCGTTGGTTCTCCTGCTGTTACTACTGCTCTCACTGCTACAGCTGTTGCTGCTGTTCTCACTGCTACAGCTGTTGCTGCTGTTCTCACTGCTACAGCTGTTGCTGCTGTTCTCACTGCTACAGCTGTTGCTGCTGTTCTCACTGCTACAGCTGTTGCTGCTGTTCTCACTGCTACAGCTGTTGCTGCTGTTCTCACTGCTACAGCTGTTGCTGCTGTTCTCACTGCTACAGCTGTTGCTGCTGCTGTCACTACTGCTCTCACTGCTACAGCTGTTGCTGCTACTTTTTTCTCTTGTACTGCCGCTGTTCCCGCTGCTCCCGTCTGATCCCATATCACATTCACCTTTCGTGGTTCCTTCTGACAAACCTGATGTAATATTTCACTTAAGTGCTTTTCTCGTGCATGGAATATTCTCCCTTTTCCTCTTACTAAAGGAGAGAAATGCTTAAAAACAGTAGTAGTAGTAGTAGTAGTAGTAATGATAAAAATAATAGTAGTAGTAGTAGTAGTAGTAGTAGTAGTAGTAGTAATGATAAAAATAATAATAGTAGTAGTAGTAGTAGTAGTAGTAGTAGTAGTAGTAGTAGTAGTAGTAGTAGCAGTAGTAGTAGTAGCAGGGAATACTATTCATTTAATGACTCTGGCAACTTAGAAAAGGAACCATTAATCTTTTGGTGCTTCCATTTGCTCCTTCCCACTCTCTTTGAATTATCAAAATGTTCTCTCGAACAAGAATATCCATTTCCTATGAATCCTATATACATATATACATATATATATATATATATATATATATATATATATATATATATATATATATATATATACATATATATATATATATATATATATATATATATATATATATATATTTTTTTTTTTTTTTTTTTTTTTTTTTTTTTTATACTTTGTCGCTGTCTCCCGCGTTTGCGAGGTAGCGCAAGGAAACAGACGAAAGAAATGGCCCAACCCCCCCCCCCCCATACACATGTACATACACACGTCCACACACGCAAATATACATACCTACACAGCTTTCCATGGTTTACCCCAGACGCTTCACATGCCTTGATTCAATCCACTGACAGCACGTCAACCCCTGTATACCACATGACTCCAATTCACTCTATTCCTTGCCCTCCTTTCACCCTCCTGCATGTTCAGGCCCCGATCACACAAAATCTTTTTCACTCCATCTTTCCACCTCCAATTTGGTCTCCCTCTTCTCCTCGTTCCCTCCACCTCCGACACATATATCCTCTTGGTCAATCTCTCCTCACTCATTCTCTCCATGTGCCCAAACCATTTCAAAACACCCTCTTCTGCTCTCTCAACCACGCTCTTTTTATTTCCACACATCTCTCTTACCCTTACGTTACTTACTCGATCAAACCACCTCACACCACACATTGTCCTCAAACATCTCATTTCCAGCACATCCATCCTCCTGCGCACATCTCTATCCATAGCCCACGCCTCGCAACCATACAACATTGTTGGAACCACTATTCCCTCAAACATACCCATTTTCGCTTTCCGAGATAATGTTCTCGACTTCCACACATTTTTCAAGGCTCCCAAAATTTTCGCCCCCTCCCCCACCCTATGATCCACTTCCGCTTCCATGGTTCCATCCGCTGACAGATCCACTCCCAGATATCTAAAACACTTCACTTCCTCCAGTTTTTCTCCATTCAAACTCACCTCCCAATTGACTTGACCCTCACCCCTACTGTACCTAATAACCTTGCTCTTATTCACATTTACTCTCAACTTTCTTCTTCCACACACTTTACCAAACTCAGTCACCAGCTTCTGCAGTTTCTCACATGAATCAGCCACCAGCGCTGTATCATCAGCGAACAACAACTGACTCACTTCCCAAGCTCTCTCATCCCCAACAGACTTCATACTTGCCCCTCTTTCCAGGACTCTTGCATTTACCTCCCTAACAACCCCATCCATAAACAAATTAAACAACCATGGAGACATCACACACCCCTGCCGCAAACCTACATTCACTGAGAACCAATCACTTTCCTCTCTTCCTACACGTACACATGCCTTACATCCTCGATAAAAACTTTTCACTGCTTCTAACAACTTGCCTCCCACACCATATATTCTTAATACCTTCCACAGAGCATCTCTATCAACTCTATCATATGCCTTCTCCAGATCCATAAATGCTACATACAAATCCATTTGCTTTTCTAAGTATTTCTCACATACATTCTTCAAAGCAAACACCTGATCCACACATCCTCTACCACTTCTGAAACCGCACTGCTCTTCCCCAATCTGATGCTCCACAGTATGGCGAACAACCTTTGAGGTAAAAAATGAAAATATATATATATATATATATTCACTTTTTCAAAAAACAAAAATTTATATATATATATATATATATATATATATATATATATATATATATATATATAAATTTTTGTTTTTTGAAAAAGTGAATATATATATATATATATATTTTCATTTTTTACCTCAAAGGTTGTTCGCCATACTGTGGAGACGTGAACTCATTCATAAGCATAAAAAAGGGGATATTCATTCTCTGAAAGATGTTCACAAAAGGCTTTAGGGGGAAACAAGACAGAGAGATAGAGAAAGAGAGAGAGAAACGGGGGAGGAAGAGGAACTAGAGAGAGAGAGAGAGAGAGAGAGAGAGAGAGAGAGAGAGAGAGAGAGAGAGAGAGAGAGAGAGAGAGAGAGAGAGAGAGAGAGAGAGAGAGAGAGACCAGCATCAAACATGCAACACTTTACAGCACAAGTGGAACAGTGGCTCACCCAGAGCAGCTTGTCTGCATCTCCACAGAAGTCTTGAATCACTCTTACAACTCCAGACAGACACGAATCCACCTCGCACCCTCCAGACACCTTGAATGGCCAGTCATTCCCACTGAACAAAGCACAAAACCAGCCACATACGAGACACACTGGATATTCGCTCCCCACGCCAAAAAAACATGAACACAGAGGCATCACACACAGGCTATATGCCCTTAGAATACGAAATGGTACGAGACATGGACTAGAAAAAGAATCTGTCAGCATCTTCTACAAACAGGTCATCCGCTCCACCCTAACTTACGCCTCACCTTTTCTGGTGTTCCACCCTCTTAAAACTAAGTACAACTGAGCTGTAAAGTAAACAGAACAGTGCACTCAGAACAATCACTGGCTGCCCAGCAACCACAAATACTCCACACTTAAACAATAATACAAAGATCCACCCAGTACAATCCCACTGAATCATATTCAGCACCCACAAGACCCCCCATCCCACTGAAACTGTACCATAACTAACCACCAACCCACAGGTAGAAATAAAGAGCTTACCCCTGTCTCACACTCATACTGAAAAAAAAAGAAATACTCTAAAAATTCGCTTTCCTAAATCAACCTTGAACTCCATCCCACCAGACATACACCCATTAGAAACTACACTCCCCAGACAAACACGAGTCACACTTCTCCCTCTGCTTTGTGGACGCCACCCAACCGTGCAACACAACATAGCGAGGCTGTATCACTGAGGTTACAGTCCTCTCAAAGAACTTCACATTTCGATGTTATTACAAGTCCCGGGAAATACCAGGACTCTTTCTTAAAAGGAGTTCATGGGGTAACTAATATATATATATATATATATATATATATATATAGATATATATATATATATATATATATATATATACATATATAATGATTTCTCTGTTTAAGAGATTCGGAGCGAAATTCGCCGTGAGATGTATAAGCCCCACTGAAAAATTACACCAAGGGACACAGCGTTCACGCAATGCAGAAGAAAAAGAAGAAGAAGAAGAAGAAGAAGAGGAGGAGGAGGAGGAAGGGAAAGAAGAGCAAGAAGAGGAACAAAAAAGATGATAATGATGAAGAGGAAAAGAGTAATTGAAACAAATGAAGCGAAGACGAGGGACTTCTGCACCATTTGAACTAGAAAGAAAGATTACGAAACGCACCATAAAATGATATAAAACCATGCAAAATGAGAGAAAAAAGATGACATAAGACAGACTAAAAATAGACAGAGAAAACATGAACCACGTAATATAAGACATGATACCAAGCCATTTTTCCCCAAAGATGCTACCCTGGTCGAGCGCGCGCGCGTGTGTGTGTGTGTGTGTGTGTGTGTGTGTGTGTGTGTGTGTGTGTGTGTATACTCTCAAGACCCTACCTGGGACCTGGATGACCCCCTCTGCACGCCCTATGCCCCCCCACACCCCCAGGGCACAAGGAGAGGCCGCTCACCTTCAAGACCACTTGTCCTCCATGCATACTTGCCTTGTCGCCTCTCCTTCAGGTAGTTCTTCCTCGAGACTTGAAGGGTAAAGTTTTCTCCTTAAACCCCTGAAGAAGGAGAGGTCTTCTTGTGTGTGTGTGTGTGTGTGTCTGTGTGTGTGTCTGTGTGTGTGTCTGTGTGTGTGCAGATGAGTCACAAGAGAACACGCCATTCAGGTATATCTTCGTCGTCACAAGGTGATAATTCGCATCTTCAAGGACACAAATGTATCCTTAAGGATGTGAACCACAGCGAAAGCCATCGTGTCTTCGTCTTTCACTTGCCCTAAAGTGTCGTCCAGTAATGTGTATTATTACTTCGTTTCGAAGGGGACAAAAAAATATATCACCCCCTTTACCATCTAAAGTTCCTGTATGATATTCATTTCTTTTTTTTGTTGTACAGTCTTTTGAGTCTTCTTTGAAGAGCGTACATGTCCGACAGCGAGCATGTCCGACCCTCTCGCTGGCCGAGGATGCGCTCCGGTTTGTGAGGGAGGATTGGAAGTTACGGCAGAGGATAGTGGCTCTGTCTTGGATGAGATGGTGTCCGATGAACCATGTCCCTTGGAGAGGAACTTATCTATCCTCTACATTCCTCTGAAGATCCAATCATTGCCCTACAGGGATATATATATATATATATATATATATATATATATATATATATATATATATATATATATATATATATATATATATATTCGTTCTTCGTTTACCACGATCGCGATACAGCACCAGGAACGAACGATGAAGGGCCTCATTCGCTTACATCCACTCCTTATCGCTCCCTCCCCTTTTGGTCGCCTTCTACGACACGCAGGGAATACGTGGGAAGTATTCTTTCTCCCCTACACCGAAGGATATGTATGTATGTATATGTTTGTATGGATGTATACAGATACATATTCAATTATACACGCAGGAGCGAATTTTTCCTCACATCATAGCAAAAAAAAGCATTCCTTACAGATGAAAATTAGCAAGTATATGGTAAAAACTGCATCGACTTGAGTACACAAACGAATCAAACAGCCATGGCAACATCATACACACATCCCTTGCCTCAGACCGACCTTCACTTGCAACCACTCACCCTCCTCTCTACTTACTCGCACACACACACACACTCTAGGGGTTCCCTGACCGTGGTATGGGATGGTTCTCCTTCCTAGAAGCTCTCTGGGTTATGGGGAATGAGGTGGCCATTTGTCTTCTCATCTCTGTCTCACGATGAGGCCTGATGTGTGTGTGTGTGTGTGTGTGTGTGTGTGTGTGTGTGTGTGTGTGTGTGCGTGGCTGGAAGAGGTACGACCTTCTTGCACTATTTAGAAAAGGACGTAAGGTCATAAATACATATATGAATATATATATATATATATATATATATATATATATATATAGATAGATAGATAGATAGATAGATAGATGGACTAATATTGATGTATATATTGCTTTATATTCTTCTTTCTTTGTGTTCTTATTGCACTTGAGTTATTTCATTACTCTTCATTATCTTTCACCTTCATCATTCTATCATCCATTTCATTCATGAATTTCATTGTGTGTTTTTCGTCACTGCCTCATCTTTATCACTTGTTAACCTCTACATCCTCAGCTCACACGTAATGGATGCTCAGCCCCCTAAGTTGAGCACCCCAGATATAACAAATCACAAAGGAAATAGAGTTAGGGAAAGATGGAGACAGAAATAGATTTAGAGAGAGAGAGAGAGAGAGAGAGAGAGAGAGAGAGAGAGAGAGAGAGAGAGAGAGAGAGAGAGAGAGAGAGAGAGAAACAATAAAGAAATGATAAAGAGAGAAACATCGAAACAATAACAGAGGAAATCGTGAAAAACAGTGACAAAGAACGTTAACACACACGAGGGACAAAGAAGAAATGATGAAATTAAAAGATAGAATGAGATACAAAGCATAAAAGAACATGTATATACAAGGAAAGAGGAGAAAAAAAAACAATGAAATTAGTAATTAGGTAAAATAAAGGGAAGAAAAAGAGCACAGCAGAGGCAACAAAGGAAGGAGAGAGAGAGAGAGAGAGAGAGAGAGAGAGAGAGAGAGAGAGAGAGAGAGAGAGAGAGAGAGAGAGAGAGAGAGAGAGAGAGAATCTACCTCACCAGAGCAACAAGAGGGGAGGAAATGGAAGCAAAGGAAAGAGGTTGGCCTAGTGTGAGAGAGGAAGACGTGTGCAAATAAATACACACACACACACACACACACACACACACACACACACACGACCTTTCCCACAGGTCACATCATTTAGGGAATCTCGTCTTTGGAACTTGTTTGCTGGCAGACCAGGCTGCTCCTCACCACCACCAACCACCACACACACACACTCCCTTGTCAAGCCACCTCACATACCACTAGAGATCTTGCAGTGGTGGTGGTGAGTGGTGGTGCTGTTGGTGAGTGCTGGTGATGGTGGTGATGGTGTTTGGTGTGGTGGTGTTGGTGAGTGGTGATGTGAGTGGTGATGGTGGTTTTGGTAAGTGATGGTGGTGATGGTGGGTGGTGGTGAGGAGTGGTGGTTGGTAGTTGTGAGTGGTAGTGTGGATGATGGTGATGGCAAGCGGTGTTGTTGATGGTGATGGTGATGAGTGGTGTTGGTGGTGGTGGAGATGGTGGTGCTGGTGAGTGATGGTGGTGATAGTGGCAGTGGTGGTGGTGAGTGGTGGTAGTGGGCTATACTGGCAAGGTGTGTGTGTGTGTGTGTGTGTGTGTGTGTGTGTGTGTGTGTGTGTGTGTGTGTGACTTCTGGTAACAGTTGCTTTTGGAGCTGGGGATTACGTGTAGCTTATTGCTGGCGTTTTCCTCTTTCTCTTCGTTTTTTCGAAGCTGTTGACGTGGCTTATCGCTCACAGTGGAGTTAATAATGTCTTGTGTAACTTTACTTTCACACACACACACACACACACACACACACACACACACACACACGAGTTATGAGACAGTGATGTGGACAACATCTGAAAAGTTTGTCAAAAAGTTGTGAAATAGTAGAGAAAGTTCAAAAGATGGGGACCCCACGAATGAAGTCTTCCCTCCCACGTAGAATACAATATATATATATATATATATATATATATATATATATATATATATATATATATATATATATGTATATATATATATCCTGGGGATAGGGGAGAAAGAATACTTCCCACGTATTCCCTGCGTGTCGTAGAAGGCGACTAAAAGGGAAGGGAGCGGGGGGCTGGAAATCCTCCCCTCTCAATTTTTTTTTCTTTTTTATTTTCCAAAAGAAGGAACAGAGAAGGGGGCCTGGTGAGGATATTCCCTAAAAGGCCCAGTCCTCTGTTCTTAACGCTACCTCGCTAATGCGGGAAATGGCGAATAGTATGAAAGAAAAGAAATATATATATATGCAATCATCTGTTCAATTTCAACTTTAATTTCCTATCATCTTACCGTAAATCTTGTGGCGCATAAGTTTCGTATGCTTTGGTTCCCGTTCACTTCTGGAGGAGGTGGAATGGCGGGCTGGCGGGGGGGTGTGTGTGTTTGTGTTCGGCTCAGCTTTCGTTAACAAAGCTCTTCCATCCAGGGGCTCGTCTGACTTCGCTGAATCTTTCATAATGCTCCGAACACCACCACGGCAGCCGCCACGGCCGCCTGCTACGGTTCCTGCCATGATCTGTGGCTGTATTATTATGTTCTTTTCAAAAGATCGTTTTCCATTGCCTCACCTTTTTCCTCCTCCTCCTCCTCTCCCTCCTCCTCCTCCCCCTCCTCCTCCTCCCCCTCCTCCTCTTCCTCCTCCTCCTCCTCTTCCTCCTCCTCCTCCTCTTCCTTCTCCTCCTCCTGTTGTTGTTGCTGCTGCTTTAACAACTGCTTGTGTGTATGTTTTAAGGTAGGTCCAACTTGCTCCATTTCTGGTTTAGGTTCGACTTCCTTTTTTGTTTCAGTTTACAGACCAAGGTTATGGTGGTGGCAAGACATGATTTATTTCAATGTTACGTTTCACGACCTTTAGTTATGTAATGTGTGAGAGTCTGATATCTGCCACGATCACAAAACAGCTTGGAAGGGACCCATTGGTCTGTCTTGCTATTTGAATTCCATGGTATTCCTTTCGTACCTGGTTAAACACAGCTACCGAGTCGCCTCCTATCATATACAAATGGTCATTATCATCTGGTTTTCAGCGTGATCATCTTTAGTCTGACTCTTCCATTTTAAGCCTATGCTTCTTTGGAGTACGAAGATCTTGAAAGGTATCAGATCACAAGCATCCGTTGTGGGATTCTCTTAGTCGATACATCTATACTGACAAAAGTATTGAATACCTTTGACCTCAAGTGCTTCTGTATTTGACACTGATGAAAGGCGTTACCGTACTCCGCCTGCTTATGGTGTACATAGCGAGTTAGAATTTACTTTTTGACGAGGGTGTATCGTCGTCATTTGAAAGGCGTACAGTCTCGTTGAGGACCTCCCTACTCCATAAGAGTCCATCCATTCCCTGCTCCTGTAAGAAGCGCAACCCTGAGGCTTCAGGAACACCATTAAAGGGGGTCTATATATATATATATATATATATATATATATATATATATATATATATATATATATATATATATATATATATATCATCCATATCAATTACATTCCACACGCAACCTCTGCTCCACACAACAGAATTACCTTACGGAGGTAATCCGACCTTATCGTTATCTATCACAAGGCTTCTCTCTTCGCAGAACGTCGATAGATAACTCTCCATCTATCAAGGCTTCACCGTCCCGCTAGCCAACACAAGACGCCCATCACGTCACCTGACTGATCCTGAAATCGAAACTGGGGGGTCAACAGGACACAAGACACCTCACGTTATCCTAAGAAAACGACGACAGCAATCGTGCGATATCATCTAAAATCCGAGATCCAGGTGGACTGCACCTCTCTCAGGAGGGAGATTAGGTGACGATCAGCCTGGATTAGCCAGGACGAACAGGGGATTAGGTTGTGGTCCGTGCGTAAGCCTTCGTCAGCCTGGCATAAGCTGGTAATTGGAAGTGATTATGGGAATCCAACACGTTCAGGCAAGCCAGATGGGCGCCACCAGTGGCCAGGCAATACTGGGAATAACATGATCATATATGTACGTTGACAGCTTGACAACTTACACAACTTGTATATATATATATATATATATATATATATATATATATATACATATATTGACACCAAGAACCTACAGGATCACTTCCATTCAACAGAGTCTATGGACATTCGTACACATTGTCAGAATTCTCAGCGTCATTCAACCCGATACAGCTCCCAGCACCATCCAATACTAGCCACCTCTCCCAGCTCACACAGACTTGTATCTATGGCCTTCTGCCTCCGACCACAGCTCGGTGTCTGGGGTCCGATGTCAGAGCTTAACAGACCAGTTGCAACCGATTCACCGATACGTCGGTTTGGTATCGGTGGACTGAAGTGGTAAGCGTTTGGAAGACGTTACCAATCAGTTCCCGATCACTGTGAGACTTCGCTGTGTCCTCCCAACACTGAGGTCGACAACCATACAATACCTCACCTCCCTGCGACCCACTGCCATCGCCCCAACGCTCACCTTACCCCGTGAAGTCTTGCGTTCGACTTGGCTCCACACAGATTAGGCAAGTTCCATAGAAGACCCAAGACCTATACGATTACCCACTGTCTCTTCGACCTTCTGGAACCTCTTTATGTAGCGCAGTCTGGAGTGAGGCAAAAAGGCTTCTGTGGTTCTCATTCTCGTCAGCCTCACCAAAGCTCCTGTCTGACCTGGTCAGCCACAGTACGAAGACTATCACCACATCGCTGCTGAGAAGTCTCATTCCCATGGTTAGCGTCGTCAGGCCTCGCACTTCCAAGGCGTCCGTCTTAAAACGCCTAGTAGCCGCCCACCCCCCACCTGCGTCGCTCACTGCAGGACACAGGGACGAGATCCTCGGACTTTTGACTCCTCATTAATGACGCCTTCAGACGCAACTGCTCAGTGGTAAAGTACGCCGACGACCCTGCCGTTGCTGTCAGCTTTGGAGACATCTCTCTCCCGACCTCTGTAACTCCCTCGTATACCCCCACCCAACCAGAGCTGCAGCGCCGTAAACCACATTATGAAGTCAGCCATTCCAAGACCGTAGCCACACACATCAGTCTGGCTCTCAACTCTATCCCACTTTAGCTCCTTCTGAGTTTATGAATCCACAAGGCGTCTCGCTGTCGCTCTGGACGATGAACTAGTGCTAGGAAGGAACACGTCAGCAGAAGGAACACGTCAGCACCTCATCAGAAAAATCCTCCTTCTCTCGTTCCTTTCATTCTCCGCATTCTCAAGACACTTAGGCTCTCCGTGCCTGAATTTAGAAACATGTGCACAGCGCCTATTCTTCCGCAACTCAACTATGCCGCTACCGCATTGTCTGCCTCCCTCTCCACCACACAACAAGGGCGACTAAAGAAAGATGCAATCATCTTGCAAACCTATCAACGGTCCCTCTTTCATCACTCTATTAAGAAGCATTGAACACCCTTGTCCTCCTTGCTCTCCAACCATCACCTGAACCTCATTAGACAGTTGGGAAGAAGCCACTGCACCAACCCCGCCACCGTCAACTCCTGCCACCAAAAGATCTCTCGTCCCCGAGTTGCAGTTCGGCACCGCAACCTCTTCGAGACCATCTGAGCTGGTACAGACCTCTATATGAACAGACCCCCAGTCTAGCCATTGTGAACAGCATAAATGATTGTCAGAGTGACCCCTTACTATTTGTGTAACTCTAACTTTCTTTTTCCTTTTTATAACCCATTGAATTTTGAGCGGGTTTTTTCTTTGTATACTTTAAGTCCTTAGCTTCATTTGATTCATCATTGCTATGATGATTATTATCATCATTATCATCATCATTTTTATCGTTGTTATTGTTATCATTGATATTACTATCATTACTATCAATGATGATAATGATATTATTATCATTACTATTGGACAATCACATGTTTACCAAATAGTGTCCTAGCTAAGTCTCTTTGTTGTATATCAACTGTGTTATATTTCTTTCTTGTGTATCCCCTGATGATGTGATTATTACACGAAAGTGCACTTGGGAACTTATCGCGTTTCTTTTCCCCGTGGACTCTTTGGAATACACTTGATCATGCGCTAAAGTATGATCCTTTCTAATATGTGTGTAAATGAGTAGATGGGTCTTTCTTCGTCTGTATCCTAGCACTACCTCCCTGACGTGGGAAACGACGATAGAGTAAAGAAGATGAATAGATAAGTAAATTATATATATATATATATATATATATATATATATATATATATATATATATATATATATATATATATATATATATATATATATATCTTTTCATTTTATGTGTGGGAATGCATCTGAGCCACATGGAACATAAACCACAGAGTTGGGGGGGCAGTGCAGTTCTATTTATAGAAGTGTATCTTAAAGTTGCTGCTCTCTCTCTCTCTCTCTCTCTCTCTCTCTCTCTCTCTCTCTCTCTCTCTCTCTCTCTCTCTCTCTCTCTCTCCCTTCCCGGTAAAGATATTCCATTTTTCTATATCTATTGATAACGTCATTGATTATGCAATGCCACTCTATGCGCTATGCCATACTATAACATTTGAGCTCTATGTCGGGTTATAGCACTTTAGAGCTATGTCGTGCTATATAACTTGAGCGCTATGCCTTGCTCTACCATTTGAGCGCTATTTGCCGGGCTATAACACACGAGAGCTATGCCGTGCTATATAACTTGAACGCTATGCCGTGCTATACCACTTGAGAACAGTTCTTTCTCCCTAAGGAAATGTCTTGGAGTTATATAAAAAGACCAGTTCAGTTCTTATTACCCTAACATGAAGAGAAGGGCTCAAACCTTCTTCATCATACACTCAGGGCTCAGGGCTCTTCCCAACACAAACAGGGTTCAGGGCTCTTCTCATCACACCCAGGGCTCAGAGCTCTTTCCCAACACACCCAGTGCTAAGGGTTCTTTCCCAACACACTCAAGGCTCAGGGCTCTTTCCCAACACACCCAGGGCTCGGGGCTCTTTCCAAACACAGTCAGAGCTCAGGGCTCTTTCCAACACACTCAGGGCTCAGGGCTCTTTCCCAACACACCCAGGGCTCAGGGCTCTTTCCAACACACTCAGGGCTCAGGACTCTTTCCAACACACTCAGGGCTCAGGACTCTTTCCAACACACTCGGGGCTCAGGGCTCTTTCCCAACACACCCAGGGCTTTGGGCTCTTCCCAACACACCCAGGGCTCAGGGCTCTTTCCCAACACACCCAGGGCTCAGGGCTCTTTCCAACACACCCAGGGCTCAGGGCTCTTTCCAACACACTCGGGGCTCAGGGCTCTTTCCAACACACTCGGGGCTCAGGGCTCTTTCCAACACACCCAGGGCTCAGGGCTCTTTCCAACACACCCAGGGCTCAGGGCTCTTTCCAACACACTCGGGGCTCAGGGCTCTTTCCAACACACCCAGGGCTCAGGGCTCTTTCCAACACACTCGGGGCTCAGGGCTCTTTCCAACACACTCGGGGCTCAGGGCTCTTTCCAACACACTCGGGGCTCAGGGCTCTTTCCAACACACCCAGGGCTCAGGGCTCTTTCCAACACACCCAGGGCTCAGGGCTCTTTCCAACACACCCAGGGCTCAGGGCTCTTTCCAACACACTCGGGGCTCAGGGCTCTTTCCAACACACTCAGGGCTCAGGACTCTTTCCAACACACCCAGGGCTCAGGGCTCTTTCCAACACACTCGGGGCTCAGGGCTCTTTCCAACACACTCGGGGCTCAGGGCTCTTTCCAACACACTCGGGGCTCAGGGCTCTTTCCAACACACTCGGGGCTCAGGGCTCTTTCCAACACACTCGGGGCTCAGGGCTCTTTCCAACACACTCGGGGCTCAGGGCTCTTTCCAACACACTCGGGGCTCAGGGCTCTTTCCAACACACCCAGGGCTCAGGGCTCTTTCCAACACACCCAGGGCTCAGGGCTCTTTCCAACACACTCGGGGCTCAGGGCTCTTTCCAACACACTCGGGGCTCAGGGCTCTTTCCAACACACTCGGGGCTCAGGGCTCTTTCCAACACACCCAGGGCTCAGGGCTCTTTCCAACACACTCGGGGCTCAGGGCTCTTTCCAACACACCCAGGGCTCAGGGCTCTTTCCAACACACTCGGGGCTCAGGGCTCTTTCCAACACACTCGGGGCTCAGGGCTCTTTCCAACACACTCGGGGCTCAGGGCTCTTTCCAACACACTCGGGGCTCAGGGCTCTTTCCAACACACTCGGGGCTCAGGGCTCTTTCCAACACACCCAGGGCTCAGGGCTCTTTCCAACACACCCAGGGCTCAGGGCTCTTTCCAACACACTCGGGGCTCAGGGCTCTTTCCAACACACTCGGGGCTCAGGGCTCTTTCCAACACACTCGGGGCTCAGGGCTCTTTCCAACACACTCGGGGCTCAGGGCTCTTTCCAACACACTCGGGGCTCAGGGCTCTTTCCAACACACCCAGGGCTCAGGGCTCTTTCCAACACACTCGGGGCTCAGGGCTCTTTCCAACACACTCGGGGCTCAGGGCTCTTTCCAACACACTCGGGGCTCAGGGCTCTTTCCAACACACTCGGGGCTCAGGGCTCTTTCCAACACACTCGGGGCTCAGGGCTCTTTCCAACACACTCGGGGCTCAGGGCTCTTTCCAACACACTCGGGGCTCAGGGCTCTTTCCAACACACTCGGGGCTCAGGGCTCTTTCCAACACACTCGGGGCTCAGGGCTCTTTCCAACACACTCGGGGCTCAGGGCTCTTTCCAACACACCCAGGGCTCAGGGCTCTTTCCAACACACTCGGGGCTCAGGGCTCTTTCCAACACACCCAGGGCTCAGGGCTCTTTCCAACACACCCAGGGCTCAGGGCTCTTTCCAACACACTCGGGGCTCAGGGCTCTTTCCAACACACTCGGGGCTCAGGGCTCTTTCCAACACACTCGGGGCTCAGGGCTCTTTCCAACACACCCAGGGCTCAGGGCTCTTTCCAACACACTCGGGGCTCAGGGCTCTTTCCAACACACCCAGGGCTCAGGGCTCTTTCCAACACACTCGGGGCTCAGGGCTCTTTCCAACACACTCGGGGCTCAGGGCTCTTTCCAACACACCCAGGGCTCAGGGCTCTTTCCAACACACTCGGGGCTCAGGGCTCTTTCCAACACACCCAGGGCTCAGGGCTCTTTCCAACACACTCGGGGCTCAGGGCTCTTTCCAACACACCCAGGGCTCAGGGCTCTTTCCAACACACCCAGGGCTCAGGGCTCTTTCCAACACACTCGGGGCTCAGGGCTCTTTCCAACACACCCAGGGCTCAGGGCTCTTTCCAACACACTCGGGGCTCAGGGCTCTTTCCAACACACCCAGGGCTCAGGGCTCTTTCCAACACACCCAGGGCTCAGGGCTCTTTCCAACACACTCGGGGCTCAGGGCTCTTTCCAACACACCCAGGGCTCAGGGCTCTTTC
>NC_092226.1:8068052-8070552 GCF_036320965.1 Panulirus ornatus | reverse complement strand
AAAATAAAAAAAAAAAAATCTTCCCAGTGGAACTATGTTTTTGAATCAGACTATTCCATCATACCTTCCACAACCAGTCGCGGCGCCTGCTGCCGGCGCCGCCGCTGCCCAGGGTGTCGTACTGCAAGGGAAAACTAGCAAAGTGGGCCAATCTATCTCATTCTTGTAGTTCCTGCTTTGCATTAAATGGCTCGCGTCCCTCGTGAGGGAAATGATGATATATCATCTCATATTTTCTTTCTATTAATTTATATTTCATCCATAAAAGTGTATTATGACCAAATTTTCCAAAATCTTTACAGTTATCTTGTAAACATATCTGTTAGTTGCTGAAAAGTTTGAGGTAACTTTTCATGGTCTGTTGGTGTACAGAATTTTATTTGATCGTTTCGAAAGCATTGTATCTATAGAAGCCACTGTGTATTTGAACCATTTCAAGGAAGAAAGGAAGTGTATTTTTTTACGAAATGTAATCAGAGGAGAAAGAAAATACCCGACCATTAAAAAAATATATTTGGTCAATACGGGGTCTTAATGATCTCTTAAAACACCAGACAGACAAACAAAGCAGTAAACACTGAAACGTATCGAAGGTCATCATCACCTCACAGACAGACATCTCTAAAGGCTTCTTCTTCTTCTTCTTCTTCTTCTTCAACTGGCCATACAAAAGCAAACGATCGACGCCATGACAGGAAATTCTGCCACAGACGACCCGAAAGACTGTGTCCCCCACAGGCGTGATGGTAGGGACAAGACGTGTTCAGAACACAAGGTGAAGCTGACGAGTGAAGCTAACCAACCTCTCTCTCTCTCTCTCTCTCTCTCTCTCTCTCTCTCTCTCTCTCTCTCTCTCTCTCTCTCTCTCTCTCCTCTCTCGAACATTGGGTTCGTCCACCATCTTTTCCCGGTTCGCATCTTTTTTTTTCATAAGGGTTTCATTTCTGTTTCAAAAAAAACAAAAAATTGGTTGTTCAGCTTCGGTATCAGTTTCTGATTGAAGGTCAAGCTGTTATGTGTATGGTGTCGTACCGTCGTGCTCAAGGGTCGTACCGTATTGTTCATGGGTCGTATCGTCGTGCTCAAGGGTCGTACCGTATTGTTCATGGGTCGTACCGTCGTGCTCAAGGGTCGTACCGTATTGTTCATGGGTCGTATCGTCGTGCTCAAGGGTTGTATTGTCGTGCTGAAGGGTCGTATCGTCGTGCTCTAGGGTCGTGTTCAAGGGTCGTGCCGACGTGTTCAAATGTCGGACTCAAGAGTCGTACTGTCAGGTCGTGTTCAAGGGCCTTACCGTCGTGCGCAAATGTCGTCTTTAAGGGCCTTACCGTCGTGCTCAAATGTCGTGTTCAAGGGTCGTACCGTCGTGCTCAAGGGTCTTACTGTCGTACTCATTAGTCGTGTTCAAGGACCTTACCGTCGTGCTCAAATGTCGTGTTCAAGGGTCGTACCGTCGTGCTCAAGGGTCGTAACGTCCTGTTCAAGGGTCGTAACGTCGTGCTCAAGGGTCGTGCTCAAGCATCATTCATTCATTACAGAGAGTTTAAAAAACAATTTGCATAAAAATATATGGATTTGCTAGAAAAAAATCTCAAGTCACAAGCCATCCGTACGTGACCCTAATACTACGGGAGAATATATTTCAACCCTGTTCTAACTTCTTATAATCTAGTCAGTCAAAGATAGGTATTCTCAACATACCTTTTTTTTTAATCACAATTTCTCAGACAGATAGCTATGTTGATCAAGGGGCTAATGGATCCAGGTCATATAGACGTATATAGATCATGCATCTGTTGTCCTCATCTATGTTCTATTTTTCATATCTGCTTGTCTATGATGCTATATGTTTTTGCACAGCGGAACCACAGCTCCCTTTCCACATCCAGGCCCCACAGAACTTTCCATGGTTTACCCCAGACGTTTCACATGCCCTGATTCAATCCATTGACAGCACGTCGACCCCGGTATACCACATCGATCCAATTAACACTATTCCTTGCCCGCCTTTCACCCTCCTGCATGTTCAGGCCCCGATCACTCAAAATCTTTTTTACTCCATCTTTCCACCTCCAATTTGGTCTCCCACTTCTCCTCGTTCCCTCCACCTCCGACACATATATCCTCTTGGTCAATCTTTCCTCACTCACTCACTCGTCCTTATGTTGCCAAATGCTATCATAGTTTCTTTACAACAGTCTTATAAGCCTATACGATGGTGCATTTGTATAAGAATCACGTAATGTAATTCTTCACTACACTCGTACCTTCGTCTCGTATAACGAATACATCACCGAAATCCTTACTTCCTAATTTTCCGCATGAAAACCGGACAGACGTAACACATTAACCGTAAAATCCAACCGAGATTAATGTAATCATCACGAGATGCAAAAATGAAAAGAAAAAAAGAAAAATCTTTCCAGTGGAGTTCTGTTTTTAATCAGTGTATTTCATCGCGTCTTCCACCTACCTCCAGTGGGCGCCAGCAGGTGCTGCC
>NC_092226.1:8028052-8063052 GCF_036320965.1 Panulirus ornatus | reverse complement strand
AGAGAGAGAGAGAGAGAGCAGCGCCAACGGCGGTCAGAGACAGGGTCAAGTCCACCAGATCCAGAGGGTGTTGTCGCTGTATCCTACCACCTCAGCCACAACGCACACACAAAAAGAGGAGAGGCTGGTGTCTGGAGGTACGAGCGTTGATGGACCACGGGCCCAAGATCTGGAAAATGGACCTGAACAATGCAAATGTTGACCAAAGCCTCACAGAGCAAATCATTGCACACCTCAGTAAGGTGTGCAACCGCCTATGTAGATAGATAGAAAGATAGACTGATAAATAGATACACTGATAGATAGATATATTGATAGACAGATAGATAGATAGATAGATAGACAACTGAAATACCAGTGAAATTAGGAACATCTTATGTACTGTAATAAACGTAATCTCAGACAATACCATTGTAGGATATCTAACGAGGAAAGTAGTTAAAAACCCTCAAACAGTACCTCAATATATAATGTATTTCAACAAGGGTGAACTTCAATTCGTGTAACGAGTAAAAGACGATTTAGAAAACAATAAATAATTTATCACTTATAAAATAAAAACACATATTTATACCAAGTTTAATTTTGGTAAAAAAAAAATAATACTCAAAAAGGAGATAAATTAAAGAAAAAAAAAATTAGAGCATAAATCATGTTCGTTTGGCAGTGATGTCCGATGTCCAAGGCTAACGAGAGTTATATGCAAATATGTATACATACGTATATTTATTCTCCAGCGCAGGAGGCAAGTTTGGGGGCAGAAAGAGTATGAGTCACGAAACGTTCAACACTTCGGATATATATATATATATATATATATATATATATATATATATATATATATATATATATATATATATATATATATATATATTATCCCTGGGGATAGGGGAGAAAGAATACTTCCCACGTATTCCCTGCGTGTCGTAGAAGGCGACTTAAAGGGGAGGGAGCGGGGGGCTGGAAATCCTCCCCTCTCGTTTTTTTTTTAATTTTCCAAAAGAAGGAACAGAGAAGGGAGCCAGGTGAGGATTTCCCTCAAAGGTCCAGTCCTCTGTTCTTAACGCTACCTCGCTAACGCGGGAAATGGCGAATAGTATAAAAAAAAGATATATATATATATACATATATATATATATATATATATATATATATATATATATATATATATATATATATATATATATATATATACATATAATGGGAAACAGATGGGTATATAATGACAGACTGAGCGAACATCTGAGCGAGTCTCAAATTCTATCAACACACCAACAAAAGACCTACAGAACTTGGAACATATCATCATGGCAACACGACACCATATCATACGGGATGGAGGCTCTGTACAGACATCCCCGTCTGATGAATATCAGGAATAAAGAAAATCAATAAAGAAAATCAATTACCAACTCATATAAGCGTAAGAATTGAGCATGTCTGGAAACAACCTGTGTACGCAATCTTTCTCTCCTGGTTGCTTCGAAACCCCATCGCTCGGAGAGATGATAGATTTGCAAAATCTGAGCTGGTGAAGTGGTGTCCACCTAGGAGAGGTTGATGTCCCCAGATTCGAGCCCAGCTCATACAAGTACGTAATTCAAAGTCGGTGCTCCATTCTCTGGTTACAGCTAGGGATATAAGACCCAGTTTCAGATATGAGGGACGTTAGGTTTAACCCATGACCACACCAGACCTTCTCTTCAGCCAGGGACTGGCTAAGTAACGCTCACCGCAGGGAAATCCAGAGTTAAGACTATTGTGTGGGGAAAGTTACATGCCGTCGAGTGTCATGTGTGGACGATGGAGGGGAGAATATGTGTATCTTTGTGTGAACTGAATGCTAGCAACGTTAAGTGTATATGTGAGGCAGGAATTAAATGGTAGGTACCTGGGCCAGGTAAGGAGGAACTAGAGAGCCACTGTAATGAGGGTTCATTGTGACGTAGCCATTCATTCTTCCCTACCCTAGATCGCCAGTGGATGCCATGTACGCACGTGCGTGCGTCAGTGAGCCGTGGTGGGCGAGGAGGGTGTGGTTGTATGGGGTTGTGACGTAAGGCTATGGGGAAGTGGTGTCTGAAGCCGTCATTAACATCTCGGGAACCACTTGAGGGGATAGATGAACTATTGTGTGTGTGTGGGAGAGAGACAGACAGACAGACAGACAGAGACAGAGACAAGAAGACAGACAGAGACAGAGACAAGAAGAGAGAGAGAGAGGGAGAGAGAGAGAGAGAGAGAGAGAGAGAGAGAGAGAGAGAGAGAGAGAGAGAGAGAGAGAGAGATACAGACAGACAAAAAGGCAAACAAGAGATGCAGCTCCACTGTCCTAGCATCTGTTAAACTAGCTCTCTCTCTCTCTCTCTCTCTCTCTCTCTCTCTCTCTCTCTCTCTCTCTCTCTCTCTCTCTCTCTCTCTCTCTCTCTCTCATTTTTACCGACCCGATCAAAAATGATGGTGGACATTATCGTCCTAGTCATATTAAAACTTTTACATAATCCTTTACCCAATTACCTTTGCTCCCCCCCCCCCCACCTCACCCCTCTACCCCCCCCCCCTTCCCCCCGTCTGACCGCTGTCATGTCGGTGGTGTACCTGAGACACAGGTACTGTGGGGGTGGCAGCAGCAGAAGCAGTAAGAAAGCAGGGCAAGCAAGCAGGTTATAGCAGTCACACGGCAAATGACTCCCCTATGTTTCTCTCTCTCTCTCTCTCTCTCTCTCTCTCTCTCTCTCTCTCTCTCTCTCTCTCTCTCTCTCTCTCTATCTATCTATCTATCTATCTATTTATATATCATTCTATCATTCTCTCTCTCTCTCTCTCTCTCTCTCTCTCTCTCTCTCTCTCTCTCTCTCTCTCTCTCTCTCTCTCTCTCTCTATCTATCTATCTATCTATCTAACGCTTCCCTCTTCCAGATCCATTTTCTCCTTTCCCTCTTCTTTCCCCTCTTCCTTACCCTCTTCCTTCTCCTCCATCATTCGCCTCCTCCCCCCAAGGCGCGTCAACTTCACCACCCTCGTCCGGAGGGGCTCCCTGTGTGTGTGTGTGTGTGTGTGTGTGTGTGTGTGTGTGTGTGTGTGTGTATTCCTCGACGCCTGGAGCGCTGTTCTCATCACTGACCCACGAGTTGACAACAGCAGTGGTTGCTGCGGAGATGAACAGTGGTGAAAGGGGTTAGGCTTGTGGCGCAGCCAGACTCTCTCTCTCTCTCTCTCTCTCTCTCTCTCTCTCTCTCTCCTAACATGAAAGAAAGGGAGTCAGAAAAACTTGCCTCGAATTACTGCCCAATTAGCCTCGCGTCTGTTCTACGTAAAAGAGGGAGAAAAAGGATAACACATATGAAACAAAACTGCGATATGATATTTCAGGAAGAGGAAATGACATCAGACATCCAACACGTCTCCTGCAGCACAGGATCTTCTCGAATAAAAATTCATCGAAATCTTTCATCGTTACATATGTGCGCTAAGTGGGACTTACAAACGTACCTTTCGCTCCCATATATATTCGGTCTTTCGAAAGACATTCGATACAGTACCACGCAAGAAACTTCTCTGTAAATCAAAAATGATTTGGAATACTATACATTCGGTCTTTCGAAAGACATTCAATACAGTACCACGCAAGTTACTTCTCTATAAATCAAAACTGATTTGGAATACGACCAAGCCATGTGCAGTGATGACTGACTGGTTTACCAACATATAGCATCCTGTGGTCTTAAATTGCGAGGCCTGAGACTAACTGAATGTGACAAGTGGTGTGCCACAAGGGTCGGTCCTTGGCCCCCATTCGTTTCATGATGTACGTGAGTAATCTAGAACAAAGTTGCGTTTCTACAATCTCCAGATACGCAAATGACACAAAACTAAAAGGAGGCTGAGCTGTAAATGGGCAAATTGTAAAAGAAAAAAGAGATTCAAAGACCATCGAGAAACTAGCCCGGGATATAGATATGTAGGATGAAATTAAAAACTTCCCTAGTTACATGGAAAGTTTATAGGTATTTCCATTTGAAACATGTCTCTATACTCTTACTGCATCAAACTATAAGTTCCCGATATATTCCAATATCACAAACAGCCTCGAAAAGGATCCAGTGGGTTGTAGCAGTTGAAATTCCTCTGTATTTCTCTGCATGATGAATTATATGTTGTTAGCTGGTGTATCATATCCAAGACAAGTCAAGCAGGTGAAGACAGACAGACAGACAGACAGACAGAGAGACAGACAGGCAAACAGACAGACAGACGGCATTAAGAAGCAAAGGAGACTAACACGAAGGAACAAAGACGGTGATAACATGAGTACTCTCATTCTTTTTCAACAGTGGACTGTCTGTCTTATGAGCAGTTATAATGCCCCTATGGAATGAAGAAAACTCCAGTATTTTCCCCCCAAGAAAATGATATACTCAACTCGAAAACATGAGAAACAAAAACAGAGAGAATTTATTTCATGAAAAAATATGACACAATGGAAGACGAGGGGTGGGGAGAGATCCCATGAGAAGGGAAGACAAACACCGTATCTCAGGCAGTTACCATTCGTTGCTTTCCAGGCGCAACAAAGCCCTGTCTCAGGCAGACAACTGGGTCATCCCATTAAATTCCTCTCGGTGTCCAAAACTCTTCGTCTCTGGATATCGTCCGGAATTCTCTTAAGGACTTCGTCTCTGGATATCATCTGGAATTCTCAAAGGCTTCGTCTCTGGATATCGTCTGGAATTCTCTTAAGGACTTCATCTCTGGATATCGTCTGGAATTCTCTTAGATACTTCGTCTCTGGATATCGTCTGGAATTCTCTTAAAGACTTTATCTCTAGATATCGTGTGGAACTCTCTTGAAGAATTCACCTGTAGACATCGTCTGGAATTCTCTTAAAGACTTCGTCTCTAGATATCGTCTGGAACACTATTATAGACTTCGTCTTTAGATATCATCTGGCATTCTCCCTTAAGTCTTCGCCTCTAAATATCGTCTAGAACTCTCTTAAAGACATCGTCTCTGGATATCGTCTGGAACACTCAAAGATTTTCCCTCTAGAGATCGTCTGGAACTCTCTCAAAGTCTTCACCTCAAAACATCGCCTGGAACTCTCTTAAAGACATCGTCTCAAGATATCGTCTGGAACACTCTTAAACACTTCGCCTTTAGAAGTCGTCTGGAACTCTCTTAAGGATATTGTCGGATAGTCTCTTCAAGGCTTCGCGTCTCGGCATTGTCTGGAACATTCTTAAAGACTTCATCTTTGGACAGCGTCTGGAACTCTCTTAAAGACTTCGCTTCCAGACTTCGCCTGGAATCTCACCTGAAGAGATGGTACTATATAGTCAGCAATATTACCTCTTCTAAATTTCGTCTCGACGAATTACTATTGGAGTTTGACTGGAACAAGACGTGAAACAAGAATCGAATAGCTGCATACGTTGAAGTCAGACATCAAGAACGCTAATTCTTTCAGATCGCGTGACTTTCCAGTAACACCAGCTCTTTTCCTGGCAGCGACAAGGCGGACGCACACCAAGGCTGGACCTGGAAACGGAAGAAAATCCTATTCCTTTTTTTTCCCCTCTTATCTTCCCCCTTCTGTGTTTAATCAAGCAATTGGTACATGGAGAAGACTCACTGTCAGATGGGAGCGGACAAGCTCTTTGGGTAATTGGTCCAGCTGTCTGAAGTGCAATGTGACGCTCCGGTTTTCTCTGCGCTCTGGAAGTACGTATATATTTGTTTTGGTCGCTGGAATATAGCAGCGCCGAGCATTTCTCTACTGTGCTGAATGTTTTGGGTACAGACTGCCTGTCATTCTGGCTACTAGAGAAAAGCAAAGTATTCTTTTGAAAATTGTGTGTACGTTTATACCTTTTCATGCCTTCTTGCATTCATATATATATATATATATATATATATATATATATATATATATATATATATATATATATATATGTATATATATATATATGAACTTGAAGACCACGAAGGAAAATCTTAGCAGGGAAATTTTGCGTAAGCGCTTTCGTGTATTTCAACACATCTTCAGAAGCAAATGATAACACATCACAGATGAAGGAATGTGTGTATGTGTGTGTGATGCTCCAGAAGTACACACACCCTCATACGCACAGCTCTTGCCAAGCCACCTGTTCTGTAGAACACCTAAGAACAAAGAAACACCACCATTTGCCTCAGAGACTGACTACCACGGCCAGCTGGGCGAGGCAACACGCTCGCCTCTGGTGTAGGCAGCTGATGCCGTACTGCTGCCAGACGACCAGAGGGATGACAGGGATTGTGACATACACACAAGCAACAGAGAAAGATAAAAGGAGATAGAGAGATAGAAAAAAGATAAAAGAGAGATAAAGAGAGATGGGGATACTGTGACTTAGAGAAAAATAATACCTACCTACTTACCTACCTACTACCTACCTACCTACTTATTTACCTACCTCTTAACCTACCTACCTACTAACGTACCTCATTACCTACCTATTTACCCACCTACCTGCTTACTTACTCACTATCCTATCTACCTACCTACCTACCTACCTACCTACACATACCAACCTACGTACATACCCACCTTCCTACGAAATACCCACGTAAAAATCCTCACCATGAGACAGGGTAAGAGACACAGAGGGAGTGAGAAATAAGAAGAAAAGTAACAGAGATAAGAGAAGATAAGGAAAGCGAAGAGGGATGACCCAAGGAAAAGATAATGAAAAAGTTAAAAGTCTAGATTCGCATTAGATAGAAGTAATGACTCTTATGATATTATCACATAATCACACTCCCATGTTCACTCTCACGCTGTTTACGAAGAACCAATACGGTAATGCTTGCTTCCATTCGTGTTTGGAATAGAAATAACCAATTGCAGATCCGGGAAAAAATAAGTCTTAATGAACTAAAAGCCTCTTTAAAATGATGGATTATCGAATACCCTATTTGTACTCAAATAAGGAAAAATAATTATTTCATTTCATTTGATATCCTTTATATTTTAGGAGAAGATTGACCCCTTTTTTAAGGAATTTTTTTTTAGTGACTATATCAAATCAATGAAGGTTTGTGACCGTAAAGATCAAATCAATTTCGAAAATGGTTTTTGGGAATCGATGATAAAATGGGTTAACAAGGAGGAAAGCTTATCTTTCATTACTCTCTCACGCTGACCCTGTTATCTTACACTTCAGCTGATGCAGAAAGATAACACTCTTGTGCAGCATCTTATATCTTTATTCACGATAACGAGAGATGACTTTCACGGATATCCCATTTTTTATACGCAAGATTTCTGGGTAACCGAGATTGTAGTTTGAGAGAATATATATATATATATATATATATATATATATATATATATATATATATATATATATATATATATATATATATATATCACAACCTTAGAATTACTCTTATGTCTACTAATTGTGTTAATCACGTAAATCAGTATCCTGACCTGTAGGCAATATCATCTTTTTTCATGTTTTCCTCAGTGATATAGATGTGCAAATATAAATATTCGTCTGTACCTGCGCCACACTGAGTCCGCTTCACCACACATGACCACTGGCTCGTCTGTGAATCATACACAGACACAGTACGTCTGCATTTCGTACCAGTCTGTGAGTCTTGCTCGCATCATCAGCCATCACGTCTTTTGGGGATAGATAGTGTTATGTTTTCGAATGAAATGTCCTCCCCTCAGACTCCCCTCCTGCCTTAGACCCTCTCAGACACCCTTCCCCTCACCCACATCCTCCCATTAGATACCCTTTCATTCCCTCCTCTCAGGTACTCTACCCTCCCCCCAGACTCTCTCCCTTCAGACACCCTCCAATCAGACTCCCTCCCCTCAGACATGATATCCCCCCTTATCATGTACCCTCCCTTTAGGTACATCTCCCCTCAGTATCATCAAAAACTCCATATTTCCCCATTCCATGTCATTATCATTTTAAGATATACGTCCCAACTTTTCTGTACACTACAGAGCATCGACTGCAATCTAACATTGATCTACTATTTGTAGACGTCTTCTATATCCTACATTCTCATACCAAATCTCAATACATAACAAGTCTTGACATCACCGTTAAAATACAACTCGAACATTAACAAGATTACACGTTTTCTGTGGAGGGAGTACCTCTCCGTTTTCTTTTCAATTTCACTTTATACTGAATAAAATTTTCTCTGATACTCCACATGTGTCCTGGGTCACCACACATCCCCTAGTGTTGCCAAGCAATAACCTCCCTCACACCTGACGTACCTATCCAACTGCCAAAGTGTTTGACTCGACGTTTCAACTTGAAATGTTTCATTTTTTTTTTTTTCCCTCAGTGAAGAATCCTATGTAATCGTTTTCCTATCGTCTATGTAAGGGATTTGCCCTTTGCTTTTGATATATATATATATATATATATATATATATATATATATATATATATATATATATATATATATATATATATATATATTATTTTTTCATACATATTCGCCATTTCCCGCGTCACCGACGTAGCGTCAAGAACAGACAACTGAGCCTTAGAGGTAATACCCTCACCTGGCCCCCTTCTCTGTTCCTTCTTTTGGAAAATGAAAAACGAGAGGGGAGGATTTCCAGCCCCCCGCTCCCTCCCCTTCTAGTCGCCTTGTACGACACGCAGGGAATACGTGGGAAGTATCATTTCTCCCCTACCCCCAGGGATAGGGGATATATATGTACATATATATATATATATATTTTTTTTTTTTTTTTCATACGATTCGCCATTTCCCGCATTTGCGAGGTAGCATTAAGAACAGAGGACTGGGCCTTAGAGGGAAAATCCTCACCTGGCCCCCTTCTCTGTTCCTTCTTTTGGAAAATTAAAAAAAAAAAAACGAGAGGGGAGGATTTCCAGCCACCCGCTCCCTCCCCTTTTAGTCGCCTTCTACGACACGCAGGGAATACGTGGGAAGTATTCTTTCTCCCCTATCCCCAGGGATAGATATATATATATATATATATATATATATATATATATATATATAGAGAGAGAGAGAGAGAGAGAGAGAGAGAGAGAGAGAGAGAGAGAGAGAGAGAGAGACAGACAGACAGACAGAGAAGAAAGACGGATCACGTTGTACCAAACCACAGACCAGATGATACATACACACACACACACAAATCAACTGACACAGACACACAGATGATACAGAGATACACAGCAGCTGATACACAGATACATATCAGCTGACACAGACTCATAGATCATCTGCTACAGAGACACAGATCACCCGCTACAGAGACACAGATCACCCGCTACAGAGACACAGATCACCCGCTACAGAGACACAGATCATCCGCTACAGAGACACAGATCATCCGCTACAGAGACACAGTTCATCCACTACAGAGACACAGATCATCCGCTGCAGAGACACAGTTCATCCACTACAGAGACACAGTTCATCTGCTACAGAGACACAGATCATCCACTACAGAGACACAGATCATCCACTACAGAGACACAGATCATCTGCTACAGAGACACAGATCACCCGCTACAGAGACACAGATCATCTGCTACAGAGACACAGATCACCCGCTACAGAGACACAGATCACCCGCTACAGAGACACAGATCATCCACTACAGAGACACAGATCATCTGCTACAGAGACACAGATCATCTGCTACAGAGACAGAGATCATCCACTACAGAGACACAGATCATCTGCTACAGAGACACAGATCATCCGCTACAAAGACACAGATCATCCGCTACAGAGACACAGATCATCTGCTACAGAGACACAGATCACCCGCTACAGAGACACAGATCATCCGCTACAGAGACACAGATCACCCGCTACAGAGAGACAGATCATCCGCTACAGAGACACAGATCATATGATACAGAAACAGGAACAAATAAATACTAGGTTGCTGTGTCATCCACACCACGCCAATTTACACATTTGGATGACATCTTCTCAGTTATGTAATTGATCACTGTAATTCTGAAGTTAGCATTCTCAAGACTAATAATTAATCCTACGTCGTCTGATTGATCGACGAGTTAATCGCATGATTAATCGTGTGATTAATTACGAGTAATATCAGTAAAAGGGTTCATGACATGATATTAAAAGCGACTTAAAAGAGAAGTTGAATAAAAGAAAAATATATGAAAACACGAATAAAATGTAGATGAAAAGAAAATAATAAAAAGAAATAATGGAAAACTGAAAAATAGAATAGAATAAAAAAAACAAAAATAAAATGAAAAACTGAAAAATACAATAGACTAAAAAACAAAAATAAAATGAAAATAAAGAAAACGAGAAAAGAGTCAGTGAAATAACTACGTTGATAAAGTACAAAAATGTAATACATCCATTAAGAAAAAAATGTGAAAAGATATATATATATATATATATATATATATATATATATATATATATATATATATATATATACAAAAAAGGGGTATACTTTTGTAAATGTTTTCTTCGGTTGGTTTCCCAAGTCGAAGGGAAAACGATTCCCTTGGCTACTGCAGTTCACAGTTAACGTGTCAGACAGCCAAGAACGAAGGGGGAGAAAAAATGTAAATATGTAAATGCATTTCATTCCATTAAGGTAAAGAAAAAAATCACAAAAAAAAAAAACCCATTACAAATGTCAATTATCGAAGTTGGAAATTCGGAGAATTTTACTAAATTAAAAAAAGCCCCCCAAAATTAGATTCTTTTGGAGTTTTTAATTTTCATCAATTTTTTCCTTCTTTATTTATTCTGTTTCAGTTTGTTCTGTGGTGACCTGTATTCTGAGCTTCGGGTTCCCGAAATGGAAGTGACCTCCCGGCACACAGCTGAAATGACTGTTAACTGGGCAATGACTGTCGTTCTCTGGTTGAGCCAAATGACTCTATAATGGTCGAGATCCCCTGGTGTATATTCTATTGCGATATATATATATATATATATATATATATATATATGTATATATATATATATATATATATATATATATATATATATATATATATATATATATATATATATATATCGATAGACAGAATTTTATACAAGTATGTCGACAGAAAAACTGTGTTGTATATATATATATATATATATATATATATATATATATATATATATATATCCACTGGTTTATGTGTCACACCATCGCAGCTACGACAGATGAAATTCCATGCTGCACCCGCCGAGTTATCAAAGGAATACAAAGGAATTCAAACAGCAACAGACCAATGGGTCATTTCGAGGCTAAGTTTGTGATAGTGGAAGATATCAAAGAAACTCACAGATCAGTGTGGTAAAAGTTGCAAGGCTAGACGGATCATGATGATGGACGAACCAATGAACTGTAAGGGGCAAGGAAGATTTCCCTCTGGACTTCGATTCGGAGACCCAACTTATGAATCCAAGAATCTTGTTCCTTCTTTTCACTCCTTCTGTCTTTAGGTCTTCAATGATGATCACGCCCAAGTCTTTTCTTCCTCATTTGTCTTTTGCAGTTCAACAGAATTTAATGCTTTAGTTCGCCTTTTCCTTTATACTACCGCTATGTAAAACTTTGCACTTATCGATGTTAAACTTCATTTGTCACTGATGAATCCAGTTCATCAATTTGTCTATGTCAGTTTGAGGCTCTAGACCTTCAAGTTCCTTTGTAGATTTCTTCCCCAGCTTTTGTATCATCAGCAAATCGTGATATCTTGAAATATAACCAACTATTAATATCATTAATATATATATGAGAAAGAGAACCGGCACCAAGACTGATCCTAGTGGCACTCCACTTGTTACGTCCAACCACTCTAAGGCTTGACCATTTTAACGTCCAGTCAACTCATTTCTTATCCACTGAAGTACAAACTCAGCAATGCCATAGGACTTCATTTTGCTAGCAACCTTTGATGCAGCATATTACCGAATACTTTGTGAAAATCTAGACTGATAAACACGAATTACTTCACTTTCGTCATCCATGTTGATCATATCATAAAACACGTCAAGCCGATTTATCAGATATGAGCAATATCGTCGAAATGGTGTTTCTCTCAATGGTTTACAGTTCTCACTTGAATGATGGTGTCCATAAGTTTTCCAGCACCAGACGCTAATCAAATCGGACGATCATTTCTGGACAGTGTGACTTATCATTACCTTTTCTGTCGTACTGGGAAACTTCCATTCGTCTGGAACTTTTCCCATCGCAAGTGACTTATTAATAAGGGCCAGTCCAAGGTCTAACTGTCTCATCTTTCGCCTCTGTCGTTTTATTCATTCTCAAAATCAGATTGGGATATAGAGGGGAAAACGCTAAGAGACCGGTGGATATGTCCTTTTTACTTCAGTGTGGCCAAGGTGGCCGGACGCCCTTAACCAGGGTTCGAATCCCACCCGTGGCTTAATGTATGCAAGAAATCACTCTAGCAAATCCGAAGTCCATCGTTTACCAAAGCTAGATCGTTCCTGTTTAACAATACTGTTATGATCATTATTGATATCATTATTATCATTATTATCATTATTTACATCATCATTATTGTTGTTATTATTATTATCATTATTATCATTATTATCATTATTATCATTATTGCTGTTATTATTATTATTATTATTATCATTATTATCATTATTATTATTATTATTATTATTATTATCATCATCATCATTATTATTATCATTATCATTATTATTATTATCATCAATTTCAATTATGCTTTGGTCCTCCTAGTGTTGTGATGTTCATCTAGTTCATATTTCAGAACAAATTAAACACATTTCTCAATCCATCATTCCGACCTGAACTACACCACTGGACGACGCTTGAGAAGGAAGGCCTTGACCCTCGCCTTGACCTTTCAGGGTCAGGATAACGACCAGGCTATCTGTCGTAGCCAAGGGTTAAGGGTCGTGCCGGCCTGCAAACCCAAGGACAGTGATAGGTCAAAGGCTTAAGCCTGAACTGTTACACAAGCTTGATTGAAAGCTTAGCCAAGCTGACCCGCCCTAGCTGGCTAACAAGAGCATCTGATGGTTGAAGTGGTGATTAATTCCCTTAGAGTGACGAGATCAGACTGAATTTCAGTTACAGACTGAACTGGCTCTGAAGTGATCCTGTGGCATGAACTAAGTCGTTTCCACTGACCTCTCATCCCTGCTAACTACATGCCAGGCCTAACAGTAAACTACACTAACTACTGAGTGAATTAACTCTCACCTTTACTGACTGTATGCTGACCTGACTTTGAACTGAAGTGACTGTGGACGATAACATACTTCATAACGGTAGACAATACTGACCCCAAAAACGAAAAACTCCAGTAACACAAAGACAGTCAGGTGATTCGCTTGTACCCTTAACTGACTGATATGACTGACAGTCGACTGGTATGACTGACTGCCTCCCTTCTGACTGGCTACACCTCATATCAAAACAATGGCAGCAGTTACGTACGTAGCTTGATCTAATCAATCCCCCTAGTTGTTGCGTTTACATGAAGTCGTCCTTCATGCCCTGAGAGAGAGAGAGAGAGAGAGAGAGAGAGAGAGAGTGGGTTAGAAGATGTGTGTGTGTGTGTGTGTGTGTGCTCCATGGTTACCGTAGGTCACCTGTGTCTCTCGGGGAGCCTGGCTCAAGCACACACACACACACACACACACACGGAGACAGAGAAATAAACGAAAAGAGAAAGAGAGAGAAAAAAGGATAACCAGTGGTGCCTCATATGTCTAACCTTATACTCCAATTCAGTAGTTATAACGTGTGTTCATTTAGTATTGTAGTTGGAGTTTGATTAATTAGGAGGTAAGGATTTTGATCAATGACATAACAGATGTACGATGGTGGGGGATTGGGGGAGAATATGTGGATAACGGAAACTTAGGAAATTGGCACTAAGGTCTAGTGAGAGGATATGTCCTTGTTGTTATAATGTGTAGGACGTGCAGCTGATAGCCAGCCTCGAATCCCCTTCGAAGGAGACGATACTAATCCTGTCTACTTTCTCCGAAATGAGTGCCGAAATATCTTAACATTCGCAGTGTTTAAACAAGGAGTTGACACAGCGAAAGGACACATATTGACACAGGGGAAAACGAGCCGAGCGTGGAATGGTGAAGGTGTGAATTGGTAAAGTAATTAATTAGGGACACTGAATTAATTAATTTGGTCGAAAGCATTGCTATAGATACCTTTAAGAATAGACGTGATTACTACTTCGCTTCAAGTCCACGACTTATATATCATCTGCTCCTCCATAATCAAAATATAAATTTGTTTTTCACTCTCTTTGAATTACCTTTATACCTTCTAACGTTTGCCACACTCATGTGTAAGTTTCTAATGATATCTTTCACGATCGCAAACAGCCTAGAGAGATGACCCATTAATCTGTTCCTGCTTGTATTCCTTTGTGTATGCCTTTGGCAGTACACCACTCGCCATCTGCCATGACCCAGGACAAAGACAAGCACAGACACAAGGGCAGTATTGCGTAAGTCAATTGTTGATAAGCGTAAAGACCACACTCAGCGTAGGGCTTGTACAACACGGAAACTCGCCTGGCCCGGGCACGGACACAGACAATGATCATAAACCCAGGTCATGCAATGATTCCAGTGGATCCCCCAGCTTCTCAAAAACACACCCTCTGGTTGTGGAGGGAGCTACTGGCGGAGTCGTAGGTGGTGGGTGAGGGAACGCTGGCTGGTGTGGGAGTTCTCACTTCTTGTACAGAGGGCGTTGCCGAGAACGCGAGCCAGTGCTAATGCCTTACCCAGGACTTGATTGAACACGGTCCGTTCCTACAGCACGGGCGCAGGCGCGGACTCTCTGCCCCTCTCTACAGTCCACAGTTAATGACTCTCATAATCGAATGACTAATATAACGAACTGGGACGCCATGAAATGTCCTCTCTGTCCTCAGACACCAGAGACTTTGGGGGACGAGGAACGAGAGGGTGATCAGGTTGTGTGGGGGAGGAGGAGGAAGGAGAGGGTGATCAGGTTGTGTGGGGGAGGAGGAGGAAGGAGAGGGTTATCAGGTTGTGTGGGGGAGGAGGAGGAAGGAGAGGGTGATCAGGTTGTGTGGGGGAGGAGGAGGAAGGAGAGGGTGATCAGGTTGTGTGGGGGAGGAGGAGGAAGGAGAGGGTGATCAGGTTGTGTGGGGGAGGAGGAGGAAGGAGAGGGTGATCAGGTTGTGTGGGGGAGGAGGAGGAAGGAGAGGGTTATCAGGTTGTGTGGGGGAGGAGGAGGAAGGAGAGGGTGATCAGGTTGTGTGGGGGAGGAGGAGGAAGGAGAGGGTGATCAGGTTGTGTGGGGGAGGAGGAGGAAGGAGAGGGTTATCAGGTTGTGTGGGGGAGGAGGAGGAAGGAGAGGGTTATCAGGTTGTGTGGGGGAGGAGGAGGAAGGAGAGGGTTATCAGGTTGTGTGGCCGAGTTCATTATACCATGCAGGGCCCCGTGTGGTATGATATTAAGTGCCTCCCCCATAATTCCTCATTTTCTCATCCATTTTGCATCGTGTGAGCTACCTCACTAGTTCGTGACGGGTTGTAAGAGCGTCAGCATATTATAGGGGTGCATTAATATCCCCCCATCCTTCATTTTCTTCATCCTTGTTATACTACACTTGTAACCATGTCATGGTGCTTGAGTATGCTTACAATGCTACAGCCATTTATGTATATTAGGGTGTTTTTACCGTTATCACCCCTGTTGACAACTATGTATTGAGGAACTAAATGTATGTATGGTATTGTGCGTGATCTAGTATATACATAAAACCACTAGGAAAATGAAACACGATAATTTCCCAAGTGCACTTTCGTGTAATGATCACATCGTAAGGGGAGATACAAGAATGAGATAGAAGACGTAGAACAGTCTGTTTATATACAAGGAAGAGACGTAGCTTAAGACGTCATTGATAAACAAGCGACGTCTATCTCATTCTTGTATCTCCCCTGATGATGTGATCATTACACGAAAGTGCACTTGGGAACTTATCGTGTTTCATTTTCCTAGTGGTTTTATGCATATATTAGATCACGCACACTACTGTGACCTCTTGCAATATCTCTCTCTCTCTCTCTCTCTCTCTCTATATATATATATATATATATATATATATATATATATATATATATATATATATATATATATATATATATATATATATATCCACATAGCATATATGAAACGAAGAAGACGCTTTCCCGTGTAGATTGTAACATTGCACTTTATGAATAGCTCGAAGCCTTTCCCTTTATAAATGATTCCTTTCCTCTCAATGACATTACACCATTAGTGTGATAATAATAGTGATAATTAGCGTGGTAATTAGAGTAGTGCTAATGTTCCCTCACACAGAACATCAGTGTCTGGTTATATGGGATTTTTTTTTTTCTGTTGTTGCTGGTGATTCCATTGTTGTTCACTTTCTTCCATAGGTTCGTTATGTTTCATTATTTATGGTTTGGGTGGGTATGAACAGAGAGTGTAAGTATCTGATTTACATTTCTGACAAAAGATGAATTTGTGAGTATTTAAAAACTGGGTGTCTCCCTCCTCTCTCCCAATACTCCCTCATTTACTGACCATCTAGCTGCCTCCATCCAACTGCCCAACACTCCTTCATCCACCAGCCACCCACCTTCCTCCATCCTCCATCCCAATACTCCCTCATTTACTGACCATCTAGCTGCCTCCATCCTACTACCCAACACTTCTTCATCCACCGGCTATCCACCTACCTCCATCCTCCATCCTCCCTCCCAGTACTCCCTCACCTACCACACCATCCACATAACTCCATCCAAACTCCCAGTACTCCATCACCCCACCCTCCATCCAGCTGCCCACCAAGGAGCCATTCCCCTCCTTCACATCCCACCTCCAACAACGAACTTACCAGCGTGCCACTCCTGTTTAACCCCAGAGAGAGAGAGAGAGAGAGAGAGAGAGAGAGAGAGAGAGAGAGAGAGAGGGAGGGAGGGAGGGAGGGAGGGAGGGAGGGAGAGAGAGAGAGAGAGAGAGAGAGAGAGAGAGAGAGAGAGAGAGAGAGAGAGAGAGAGAGAGAGAGAGAGAGGACCCACGTTCGATACCCCGAGCTGGACGGATAATTACGTAACATTTTTTTTTCTTTTTTTTTTCCCCTGACTTTGACTGACTCAACAGCTGGTAACGTCACAGAGGGCGTAACGAGATAACGATACTCCATCAGAACAACCACATAACGTCACCTCTCTCCATGAAAGGATTCACTAAGTGCAAAACAAATGACTATCATTGTAAAGAAAATCATAGTCGTATTTCTGTTTGCACTACAAAGATTGAATGATGCATATACAATAGCGTTATCTTTTGTTTTCCTCTGTGTGTGTGTTTGCGTGTGTGTGTGTGTGTATGTGTGTGTGTATGTGTGTGTGTGTGTGTGTGTGTGTGTGTGTGTGTGTGTGTGTGTGTATAAATCTACAGAAAACCTAGGATTCCAACCCTGGCCTTCTGACTCTGTCCATCAATGACACGAAAATACAGGTCTTCTGCCCCTCAGGTCCAGGCCTGAAACTCTTGATCTCTGATGGGTTGGTGGCTTTCCCAGCCATGAAGGGGAAAGGTGGGTAATGTACACGTGGGAAACCCACAAGACAAAGGAGTGGGGAAAGACAGACATTCTCGATGGATACGTAGCCAAAAAAATGTAATTGAAACAATATAACACTCTGAGAGACATGTATAGAATCCTCTTCCTTCTTTCAGTCCTGAATGTAAGTTTCATAAGGTAATTAACCAATGTATACCTAAGAGACGTATAGGATCATTTTACTTCTTTCACTCCTGAATGTAATTTTCATAAGGTAATCGAAACAATGAAACACTCTGAGAGACATGTATACAATCAACTTCCTTCTGTCAGTCCTGAATGTAATTTTTCATCGATTTCTTTCAAGATGTATTACCTTTTGTGTTTTTAGTGGGAATTAGAAAAACATGAATGATAATAAAACGTCTCGAATACAACGTTTGCAAAGGACGTAACAAACTAGTGACAATTTCAGAAGAGAAAAGAATCGGGCTGAACGTTTTCCACTGACGTGTTTGGGAAAAAAACGTTAAAACGAAAAAAAAAAAATCCACAAAAAAATGCTTGACCAAACCCAGGTGTTGCTTCCTTTATCTATGAACTCATCAGGAAATTCCTTTTCGGAGTAATCATGAAACGTTTTGAGAGAGCTCATTGGGAAAATTTTTGAAGAAAGAACTCACACAAGTTTTTTACATAAAAAAGAAATCAAAAATTTGATTTAGGTGATAAATAAACGTTTTTGAGTAACTCGAGGATCATTTTTGAAGGACTTGCGGAAAAAAAAAACGTTTCTTAGGACTCATGACAACATTCAGCAAATATCATACAACGTTTTTGAAGGATTCTTCAGGAAACGTTTCGCACGTAACTTATCAAGAAACGTTTTTTTTTTTTTCAAGGATTATAGGAACGTTTTCCATACGACAGAACACTCATCAAAATCGTTTCCAGTATTGACTTTTCCAGCTCACCAACATCCTGTTTTCTAGTGGAAAAACAGAAATAAATGTATTCTTTACGTCCTTTTCAAAACCTCTCATTCCATTTTCTTTCCTTTTTGTCCTCCTTTCATGTGTGTGTGTGTGTGTGTGTGTGTGTGTGTGTGTGTGTGTGTGTGTGTGTGTGCGTGTGTTCACCTTCAACTTGTCTACCCATCATTCGGACATGACATCAATGATGACTTCTCAAGTTTAAGATATTGATAACACCAGGAGAAGAAGAGATATGAAACAAGAGCGACGTATTACTTTTCGTCAACTGTGTTTCCCAAAGAGACAACGAGAAGATGGTTGTCTGTCTGGTCCCTCTCCTAGCGAGAGATGGGGTACAGGTCCTGTAGCTTGCACACATCACGAACAAGCAGCTGTATCACTAGAGTCTGTAACTCCCCTCCCATCGCGTCCTATACCTTGTGACAATCACGCACGAAGAGTCCTATAGTTTGTGACAATCACGTAAGAAGTGTTATATAGAGTCCTATAGCTTGTAACAATCACGTACGAAGTTATACAGAGTCCTGTTGCTTGTGACAATCACGTACAAAGAATTTAGTAGAGTCCTGTAGCTTGTGACAGTCACATTCAAAGAGTTATATAGAGTTAGCTTGTGACAATCACGTACGAAGAGTTATATAGAGTCCTGTAGCCTGTGACAATCACGTACATAGAGCTACATCTCGTCTTTTAGCTTGTGACATCACGTACAAAGAGCTATATGTAGAGTCCTATAGCTTCTGACATCACGGACAAGCACTTACAAGATCTCTCACCCGCCCTGAGACTTCACGCACCAATAGCTAAGGACGGAGATCATCTTTCATCCGTCGTGCAAAATCCCTCACAACCCAGCCCGTGTTTACAACATCCCTCACAACCACACAATGAAGGCGAGTGGGTCTTAAAAGCGAGACACTCATGTAAGCAGGAGAGTATATATATATATATATATATATGGCCCAACCACTCATATACACATATACATACATATGCATGTCATTGTATACATATACATATATATATATATATATATATATATATATATATATATATATATATATATATATATATATATATATATATATCCCTGGGGATAGGGGATTAAGAATACTTCCCACGTATTCCCTGCGTGTCGTAGAAGGCGACTAAAAGGGGAGGGAGCGGGGGGCTGGAAATCCTCCCCTCTCGTTTTTTTTTTTTTTTTTTTTTTTTTTTTTTTTTTTTTTTTTTTTTTAAAAGAAGGAACAGAGGGGGCCAGTTGAGGATATTCCAAAAAAGGCCCAGTCCTCTGTTCTTAGCGCTACCTCGCTAACGCGGGAAATGGCGAATAGTTTAAAAAAAATATATATATATATATATATATATATATATATATATATTTATATATATATTTTTTTTTTTTTTTTTTTTTTTTTTTTTTTTTTTTTTTTTTTGCTTTGTCGCTGTCTCCCGTGTTTGCGAGGTAGCGCAAGGAAACAGACGAAAGAAATGGCCCAACCCACCCCCATACACATGTATATACATACGTCCACACACGCAAATATACATACCTACACATCTTTCCATGGTGTACCCCAGACGCTTCACATGCCCTGATTCAATCCACTGACAGCACGTCAACCCCGGTATACCACATCGATCCAATTCACTCTATTCCTTGCCCTCCTTTCACCCTCCTGCATGTTCAGGCCCCGATCACACAAAATCTTTTTCACTCCATCTTTCCACCTCCAATTTGGTCTCCCACTTCTCCTCGTTTCCTCCACCTCCGACACATATATCCTCTTGGTCAATCTTTCCTCACTCATTCTCTCCATGTGCCCAAACCATTTCAAAACACCCTCTTCTGCTCTCTCAACCACGCTCTTTTTATTTCCACACATCTCTCTTACCCTTACGTTACTTACTCGATCAAACCACCTCACACCACACATTGTCCTCAAACATCTCATTTCCAGCACATCCATCCTCCTGCGCACAACTCTATCCATAGCCCACGCCTCGCAACCATACAACATTGTTAGAACCACTATTCCTTCAAACATACCATTTTTGCTTTCCGAGATAATGTTCTCCACTTCCACACATTCTTCAAGGCTTCCAGGATTTTCGCCCCCTCCCCCACCCTATGATCCACTTCCACTTCCATGGTTCCATCCGCTGCCAGATCCACTCCCAGATATCTAAAACACTTTACTTCCTTTAGTTTTTCTCCATTCAAACTTACCTCCCAATTGACTTGACCCTCAACCCTACTGTACCTAATAACCTTGCTCTTATTCACATTTACTCTTAACTTTCTTCTTTCACACACTTTACCAAACTCAGTCACCAGCTTCTGCAGTTTCTCACATGAATCAGCCACCAGCGCTGTATCATCAGCGAACAACAACTGACTCACTTCCTAAGCTCTCTCATCCACAACAGACTTCATACTTGCCCCTCTTTCCAAAACTCTTGCATTCACCTCCCTAACAACCCCATCCATAAACAAATTAAACAACCATGGAGACATCACACACCCCTGCCGCAAACCAACATTCACTGAGAACCAATCGCTTTCCTCTCTTCTTACACGTACACATGCCTTGCATCCTCGATAAAAACTTTTCACTGCTTCTAACAACTTGCCTCCCACACCATATATTCTTAATACCTTCCACAGAGCATCTCTATCAACTCTAACATATGCCTTCTCCAGATCCATAAATGCTACATACAAATCCATTTGCTTTTCTAAGTATTTCTCACATACATTCTTGAAAGCAAACACCTGATCCACACATCCTCTACCACTTCTGAAACCACACTGCTCTTCCCCAATCTGATGCTCTGTACATGCCTTCACCCTCTCACTCAATACCCTCCCATATAATTTACCAGGAATACTCAACAAACTTATACCTCTGTAATTTGAGCACTCACTCTTATCCCCTTTGCCTTTGTACAATGGCACTATGCACGCATTCCGCCAATCCTCAGGCACCTCACCATGAGTCATACATACATTAAATAACCTTACCAACCAGTCAGTAATACAGTCACCCCCTTTTTTGATAAATTCCACTGCAATACCATCCAAACCTGCTGCCTTGCCGGCTTTCATCTTCCGCAAAGCTTTTACTACCTCTTCTCTGTTTACCAAATCATTTTCCCTAACCCTCTCACTTTGCACACCACCTCGACCAAAACACCCTATATCTGCCACTCTATCATCAAACACATTCAACAAACCTTTGAAATACTCACTCCATCTCCTTCTCACATCACCACTACTTGTTATCACCTCCCCATTTGCGCCCTTCACTGAAGTTCCCATTTGCTCCCTTATCTTACGCACTTTATTTACCTCCTTCCAGAACATCTTTTTATTCTCCCTAAAATTTAATGATACTCTCTCAACTTAATTCTCATTTGCCCTCTTTTTCACCTCTTGCACCTTTCTCTTGTGTGTATGTATATATATATATATATATATATATATATATATATATATATGTATACATACACATGTACATATTTTATCCCTGGGGATAGGGGAGAAAGAATACTTCCCACGTATTCCCTGCGTGTCGTAGAAGGCGACTAAAAGGGAAGGGAGCGGCTGGCTGGAAATCCTCCCCTCTCGTTTTTTTTTAATTTTCCAAAAGAAGGAACAGAGAAGGGGGCCAGGTGAGGATATACCCTCAAAGGCCCAGTCCTCTGTTCTTAACGCTACCTCGCTATCGCGGGAAATGGCGAATAGTATGAAAAAAAAAAAAAAAAAAAAAAAAAAAAATATATATATATATATATATATATATATATATATATATATATATATATTTATGGGAAGTTTACGAAGAGCGAATAGTCAGTGGGTCATTTATGATGCCCACTTTTTTTTTTTCTTCTCCCTTAAAGTAACTTCCTTCCTTATCGTTACCTCACTGAGGTTCCAATCGTCCTTCGGGCTTCCTGTAGGGGCTTGAGATTGAGGGGATGGTGGGCGAAAAAAAAAAAAATGAGGAAGAGTGCCATAAATGAACCACTGGCTGGGAGGTGTGGGAAGTGTCTTGGGACTTTTACAGAAGCCTTTCCAATCTTTAAGAAGAGCATTGTGAGAAAGCTATTGAAGCAAACCACACGCGAGACACACAGGTTTGAGATAGAAGATAAAAGATGATAATCTACTTACTCCACACGTGGACGCTCCACGTGCCCTTCTTGCTCTTGTGTCCTGTCCGGTCACTCTCCGTGCTTACGTCGCTGAGGTCGTCCAGGCCGGCCAGGGAGTCCTCCGACGTCTGGCCATTGTTCATCGTCTGCCACCTCTTCAGGATGTCTTTGGTCTTGGAACGGGTTCGGTCTCCCATGACTCGCCAGGTCTTGACGATCTTGTTACCGGACATAGGCGAGTTAGCTCCGCTGGAAGAAGACGGAGGCGCTGCCGCGGGCGACGCCGTAGCTCCCTCGGGAACGGAGCGCGAGTGAGCCGAGTCCTTGCTGTCTTTGATGAGTCGAGACATGGCGCGCGAGAAATGTCAGCGGCCGGACGCAGCCGCCTGCGCCACCACCGCCACCAGCCACTTCCAGAGAGACGTCTACGGCTCTCCACCTGACGTGTCAACCGTCCGCGGTCCTCCGCCAGCCGCGTCAGCTGTCGTGTCAATAGCCGTGACACCTGCCACCCCTCCTGAAGCAGTGGTACTACCCCTCACCCCACCTGTCACACATACACCCCTCACAGCACCATCGAACCAGATGCCTCTCCACGTCGACTCAAAATTACTCACAATCTTTCCTCCCCGCGTGATTATGAGAGGTTTATTTCAGAGGCGAGTAAGGCTCCTGAACCAGGAATGGTAGGGGAAGCTGTGATGTTCACGAGGGCACTTCATCACTCACATTGACACGTCAGATTCGTGTGTTTCTCGCATACACCCTCTATGGCACGAAACGACACACGGAAACGAGGTCAATCGTAAGGGTCGGAGAGGTCAAGGGAGGTCACGGCAATGGTCTCTAGAAGAATCCGATGGTACACAGCGATGATTCGAAACCTTCAGACACAGTTTGAGGGGGAGGGAACATCATTTCAGGAGGAACCCTATTTCTTTAAGAGGTCATACTGGACCAGCATTTCCTCTTGCTTAAGGTACGTTGTCCGTGGGGGAGTAGAACCTAATGCTGGGGTTACTTTGCTGAGGGATGAATTCACGTCAGAGGGGGGACCGGGGAACTATCCTTGTACCCAAGACGTACCCAAAGAGAGGCTTTGATCATGGAGGGAGAGAGAGAGAGGCATCTACAGTCACCAGGGGCAGCAGCCACCATGAGCCGCGTCTCTCACCATGGGCAATAATTCATCAGGTGTTGGGAGGATATCGATCCCTCTCCACCGACCACTTTTCTTTTTTTTTTACGCTTTTGTAAGTCTAGTCGAGGCCGAGTTGGTAGAACTCTTCCCTCTCGCGTTGAAGACGGACGCCCGAGCGTTCTCAACAACCCTGCGTCCAACGATACGACAAAAAGTGAACTCTCTGGTCTCACGCGAAAGGCCAAAAGTTGCCCTCAAAAAATTATATAAACCATAAGGGTCTTCCTATTTTTTTTTCTATGAGATAATATAAACTAATCATCAAAGGGACACTAGCATATTTTCTTTTATAATTCTTTTGAATATTCTTCTTTTTTTTTACAATAACATCATAACACTGGTGATTCTAGTCACTTGAACGAAGAGATTTTAAACTTTATTTTCCTCAAGGCAAGACCCTTGGGCAAGAAAAATATATATATATGAAAAAAAAAAAACGTTTGGAAAGTTCTACTGAACAAGAAAAACTTTTTTTTTCTTTTTCAACTTTCATGCATTCGAGATTCCACTAGATTGTTTGTCGTTTGAACTACGAGAACACAAATGCTTTAGGACGACGATAAATAATGAATGGAAAACACTCGAAAACTCTGGAAAGTTAAACTTTACGAAGTTGCGACCTTCGATTTTTTTTTTTTTTCTATCGAGCACCAAAAAAAACTGAGGAAGTTAGTTATTCAAAGTTATTTATGAAGATCTTAATGCTTAATTTCTTGCTATAGACTGTAGCAGCGTGTAGGTCAACCTTACATACAAGCCTGTGTCCCTCGTATTTCTCATCGAGCACCAAAGAAAAGAGAGAAGTTAATTATTCCAACTTATTTTCTCAGTTTTTCTTTGTCAAACCCGAGGGCTAGTGTGTCTGCATCTACAACATCCACCACCGCTGCTACCGTCTCCGCCACCAGGAGGCACCACCGTCGACCTGAAGATGGTTATAAAAGGAAGAGTGGCCTTGGGTTGGCAGCAGTTGGTCGAGCGCACTGGGACATGGCTGGCTGCTCGGCCCGGCCTCTAGACGATGACTGAAACCACCTTACCCACACCCGCACACCACCACTATCGCACGCACGCGCACCCCTCTCGCACGCACAGGTGCACGCCTTCCTGACCTCCCTCTCCCTCCCTCCCTCCCTTCCTTCCCCGCAGCAACACAACACTCACGCACACTCTCGCCCACAGGCACAGTGTTCGCACCTGTAGGCGTTAATTGGTCGCTTTCACAGGTGTGGCATTCGCACCTGTAGGCGTTACAGAAGGCTTACACAGGTTCAGACCATGTACACCTGTTTATTTTAGTTCGTACTTTACGCAGGTGTAGAATATGCACACCTGTTGTTTTAACTCGTACCCTACGCAGGTGTGGAGCATGCACACTTGTTGTCTTAGTTCGCACCTTACGCAGGTGTGGAACATGCACACCTGTGTCTTAGTTCGTACCTTACGCAGGTGTAGAACATGCACACCTGTTGTCTTAACTCGTACCTCACACAGGTGTACACCTGTGACTCATTCACATGACGATACAGCTGCGTCTACAAATACAGCTCTATAATGCGAGAGAATTGTGATGTAGTCATGCTTCGAAATATATGTGTGAACAAGAATCATTAGGTTCACACGTGTAGGTAATGACAGCTTATTCGCACACGCGTGTATATAATTGTAGCATAGGCACACACACACACACGTCCATGCTTAATGTACGCATGCACTTACGTACATATGTACATACAAGCTTTCACACATACACATGAATAAGTGCACATACAAACATGATGTTTGTTTATGCAGAGATACATGTACACATACACATATACACAAGCTTAGGCGGTGTGTGTGTGTGTGTGTGTGTGTGTGTGTGTGTGTGTGTGTGTGTGTGTGTACACATGTAAAAGGTAGTACATGGCATTCACTTAAAAGGTTAAGAGACGAAGCAACACGAATGTAAAACCCTCTCCCCCTTAACATACAAATAGTTATCCAATATTTCCACACATACACACACACACATAAAGCTACATATACATAACCTTTGAAAAACACACACGGGGAAGTAAACAGCGTCCCTAACTTGTCGCCAAACTCAAAAATCAAGAGAGAAATAAGGAGACAAATTGTCTGTTGGAAAATATCAGGAAAGCTTTGAAGCTGTTCACATACTCCGTGAGACCAAAACTAGATGATACTTCACAAGTTTGGTCACCACATCTAAAAGAAGCACAAAGAGACCGTAGAGAAGGTCCAGAGGAGACCAACAAAGATGACTCCAGAAGCAAGAGGGATGAGTTACAAGGAAATGGCTTAGAGGCCTTACTTCTTGTCAACCATGGAAGAAAGAAGAGTAACGAGTGACTTGACCACATCTCTTACGTTCTTGAACCAGCCTGAAGATGTAAACAGTAAACAGTCCTTCGTCAGACGCAGTAAACAGTCTTTCGTCAAACGAAGTAAACAGTCCTTCGTCTGACGCAGTAAACAGTCCTTCGTCTGACGCAGTAAACAGTCCTTCGTCAGACGCAGTAAACAGTCTTTCATCTGACGCAGTAAACAGTCCTACGTCTGACGCAGTAAACAGTCCTTCGTCTGACGCAGTAAACAGCCCTTCGTCTGACGCAGTAAACAGTCTTTCGTCTGACGCAGTAAACAGTCTTTCGTCTGACGCAGTAAACAGCCCAGAGGACGTAACATGAAACAACGCAAACAGAAAAGATGTTGGAAAAGATGTAAAGAAACACATTCATAGTACAAGAGTGGTGGATGAATGGGACAAAGTGAATGATGAAAGTACAAATTTGCACAGCATACAAAAAGGTTTGAAGAAAAATGTATTATAGTGAAGAAAGTTCAAGAGATGGTGGGGGGGGTGAATGGGCCTTCTCTTGTGCAGGTGGATGTTCCTACGAAAGATGAGGGCCCCATGATCCCGCCACATACCATTAATTGCCATTTCGATATGGTACCCATCACACTATCTACCCGAACCCCATTACCTTACCTCACACATAGCGGTAACTCCCTCGCTCCTCATCCCTCACAATACAACTCTTCCATCACTCTGTCCTCCTCATTTTGCTTATGACTGTATCACCGTCACCTTACATCCTAACCTCCTCCCCTCACACTCCTTAGCCTCATCACACACCCCAAGGCTCACTTCGCACCCACACCATTTCTCATAGCTTCCTCACCCCTCCTCACCTTACATTCTCCCACCGTCAGCTTATAACCTCACCGTTACCTCACACCCCTACCGTCGTCACCTCCCAACTCTCATCCTCACCTCACAACCTCCCCGTCACCTTACGCTCCCTCATCCTTAGTTCTTGCAAGACATCCCCACTCTAACTTCACTCCCCACTCGTCAGCTCATAACCTCCCCCATCACCTGGCAACCCAACCTTTACCTCACAATCTTTCCCCTTCAGTCACCTCACACATCTTCACACTCACCTCACACCCTACCAGGTCAACTGGCACCCTTCACTCTCATACCTCACACCTTTCCTCGTCATGTCACTTCACACACACACCCTGTCAATTACCTCACGCACATCTACCTTTCACCCTCACCTCACACTCACCCTGTCCTTCGCTTCACACACACACACACACACACACACACCCTCATCCTCACCTCACAACCTCCCTCGTCACTCATCCCACGCCCCTCACAACCACAGCAACTCTGGCTCCTCAAGTCGAGAAGAAAACGACAAACTTTTCAAGTCTGGCTGCCTGGAGGGCCTCTGAAGGCCCATGGCGAGTGGCCCCCGCCACTGCCACTCTCAAAGGACACAGGTCAAGTTGGTCCCTCATCAACCACTTTTCGGACAGGGTGAAGGGAGGAGGGAGGTTGTTTTTGGCCTCCAGCCCAGGGCTAAATTAATCCAGTTTTCTGGAAGACCCACCGAAGACCAAAGGAAGTCAAGGGTGAGGAGGGAGGGGAATATGTAATGGAAGACCCTCCGAGGACCAAAGAAGGGTGAGGAGGGAGGGAATATGCAATGGAAGACCCTCCGAAGACCAAAGGTAGTCAAGGGTGAGGAGGGACGGGATATGCAAGACCAAAGATGGGGATCATACCACTCATACGAAAGACGAATCATACCAGTTTGACGTACGGTGAATTGTATAAGTTCTACGCACGATCAATTACACCAGTTTTTCATATGATGGATTAGATCTGTTTTATGGGAGTGAAGACCACAGATCTGGATCATTAGGGGAATTATACCAGATGTACATGCGATGGATTGTATGTGTGTTTTACGTAAGATTTATTATATCAACTTTACGTAAAATGGATCAAAACCTGTTGGACTATACAGCTCTTACCGAAGACTGATCATACCAGCCAAACTAACTGTACCCAAAATGGAATAGAACAGTTTCCCATAATATATATATATATATATATATATATATATATATATATATATATATATATATATATATATATATCATTCCAATTATATGTAATACTGATCATGCTAAATGTAAGACAGAATTATACCAGTTCAGTGTAATATCGATTATACTAAACCTAAGACTGGATCATACCAGACCAATGTAAGGTCGATCATACTAAGCGTAAGACAAGATTATACCAGACCAATGTAAGGTCGATTATACTAACTAAAACATAAGATTATACTACTTATACTTTAGGCTTCCTCACACCCACCTCTCGCAGGTGGATATCTTCTTCAGAACCTAACTAAATTAGATTAAGACGCCATCCTACAGAACCTGATTAACTTCGAGAATATATCATCTCATTTACATAAAGGCCCTCGCACACACACACACACACACACACAGGAGCATATGTATGAGGCAGGGGAAGACTGTACCTCATTAGAATAGGCGAGCGTGAAGGAAAATGATTACGTTTAATGATTAAGTTAAAGGGAGGTAATTTACATTTCGCAGTTTGAAAGATAGATTAAGGGGACGACGTGCATTATACAGTCATGAACAAACGTCACATATGTTGACTGTCAAAACTGATAGCGAACTACGAGCATGGATGGACTCCACTCCTCGTTTACAACTTCGAATGACCTTCTCTCTCTCTCTCTCTCTCTCTCTCTCTCTCTCTCTCTCCATATATATATATATGTAGTGTGAATGAATGGGACCTTTGTTGTCTTTTCCTAGCGCTACCTCGCACACATGAGAGGGGAGGGGGTTGATATTCCATGTGTGGCGAGGTGGCGATGGGAATGAATAAAGGCAGACAGTATGAATTGTGTACATGTGTTTATATGTATATGTCTGTGTGTGTATATATATGTGTACACTGAAATGTATAGGTATGTATATTTGCGTGTGTGGACGTGTATGTATATACATGTATATGTGGGTGGGTTGGGCCATTCTTTCGTCTGTTTCCTTGCGCTACCTCACTAACGCAGGAGACAGCGACAAAGCAAATGATGAATGATTATATATATACGCGCGCGCGCGCGCGTGTGTGTGTGTGTGTGTGTGTGTGTGTGTGTGTGTGTGTGTGTGTGTGTGTGTGTGTGTGTGTGTGTGCGTGTGTTGCTGTAAGCTCCTGTGTCTTCTGAATGAACCTTGGGCCCAGGAATGCCATCAAAGGATCGTGGTACGTAACAGTGTCATATCTAGATCGAATAAGACATCATAGAATAGTGGTTCCAATAATGTTATATGGTTGTGAGGCGTGGGCTATAGAAAGGGTTGCGCGGAGGAGGGTGGATGTGCTGGAAATGAGATGTTTGAGGACAGTATGTGGTGAGGTGGTTTGATCGAGTAAGTAACGTAAGGGTAAGAGAGATGTGTGGTAATATAAAGAGTTTGGTTGAGAGAGCAGAAGAGGGTGTTTTGAAATGGTTTGGTCACTTGGAGAGAATGACTGAGGAAAAATTGACAAAGAGGATATATGTGTCAGAGGTAGAGGGAACAAGGAGAAGCGGAAGACCAAATTGGAGGTGGAGGGATGGAGTGAAAAAGATTTTGAGCGATCGGGTTCTGAACATACAGGAGGGTGAAAGGCGTGCAAGGAACTGAGTGAATTGGAACGATGTGGTATACCGGGGTCGACGTGCTGTCAATGGATTGAACCAAAGCATGTGAAGCGTCTGGGGTAAACCATGGAAAGTTCTGTGGGGTCTGGATGTGGAAAGGGAGCTGTGGTTTCCTTTTTATCCTCGGGGAAATGAAACATGATAAGTTCCCAAGTGCACTTTCGTGCAATGATCTCATCATCAGGGGAAGGTACAAGAAAGAAATATAACAGTCTGTTGATATACAACGAAGAGACGTAGGGATACAGAGAGAGAGAGAGAGAGAGAGAGAGAGAGAGAGAGAGAGAGAGAGAGAGAGAGAGAGAGAGAGAGAGAGAGAGAGAGAGAGAGAGATCAGAGGCCGATAGTAGGTCAAACCAATGAGAGATCGAGACCAAGAGACCTCATACCACAGTGACCTAATAAGTAGTAATTATCTTTTATTCTTACAGAGACAACTTTATCTCGTCTGATGAAATTGGGCTCAACTCCTCATTAATGACCTCACTCACTCTCACTCCAAAATAACCCAACGAAAAGGAATTAAATTTCATAACTTAATTATGTGGCTCATTATTGCGAATGGCACATCAGGATATTATCGTGTCCTGCTCTTATTAATTAAGGTCCAGTTATTACGTGTGTGTGTGTGTGTGTGTGTGTGTGTGTGTGTGTGTGTGTGTGTGTGTGTGTGTGTGTGTGTGTGTGTGTGTGTGTGTGTGTTCTCATTGGTGAAATACATACCACTCTTCCATCTAGTTAGTCAGACATCATCGACCATCTAGTTAGTCGCTAGATTGAATATTTTCAATTAATCTTTTTTTATCACTTTATAGCTTTAACATTATTTTTTATTACGTTATAAGTATGTAAAGTATCTTATCTTTTCCGTTACTTTACGTTATCACACCTTTGAAGCTTAAGTCTAGATAATGAGACATATGAGGTGGCTACCCGCAGATCCTATTTTATCTATAAATGAAAATATAATTAATAATAAAAGTAATGAGCCATTGAGGTGCCTTATTTTGCTGTGCTTTAGAAAAATACAAATAATTAAGACCCAATGAAATCTCCTTGAATATCATCCCCTCCTTATTTTTTGCTCAACATTCTGATTTCCTTTATCTATCCAATATCTTATATTGCTTATATTAGAATCAATCCATCACACTTTATAGGCCTCCGATATGAGATCGAAATATGTCCGTTCGTTCAATCAGTCTCGTGACTAACGCTTCCAGATGATTAGATCAAACCAACGTACTGATGGAGATTCAAGTCTTATTGATCTTGTCTCAGTCTTAGTGTGGTATAATATAGGCATTTCTTATCATGCTCCCTCATCATACTTCCTTATCATCCCTAGTGTGGTATGATATAGGCATTTCTCATCATGCTCCCTCATCATACTACCTTATCATCCCTAGTGTGGTATGATATAGGCATTTCTTATCATGCTCCCTCATCATACTTCCTTATCATCCCTAGTGTGGTATGATATAGGCATTTCTTATCATGCTCCCTCATCATACTTCCTTATCATCCCTAGTGTGGTATGATATAGGCATTTCTTATCATGCTCCCTCATCATACTTCCTTATCATCCCTAGTGTGGTATGATATAGGCATTTCTTATCATGCTCCCTCATCATACTTCCTTATCATCCCTAGTGTGGTATGATATAGGCATTTCTTATCATGCTCCCTCATCATACTTCCTTATCATCCCACTTCCTTATCATGCTCACTGAAGTCACTGTGGCCTCGGACACCAAATATTGGGCAATTAGTATTGTTGACACTGAAGATAAGAATGTTCAGATAAGACTGACAGATATCAGGTGGAGATAATGAGAGATGTTTGTGGTGGTGGCGAGTGTGGTGCTGGTGAGGGAGAAGAAGTGGTGGTGGTGGTGGTGGTGAAGTGGTCTTCATGTGGAGATGAGGAATCTGTTCCCGTGGTGGTGGTGGCGTTGTGGTGGAGAGAGAGAGAAGTGTTGGTGATAGAGAGGGTGATAAACTATGGTGGTGTTGGTGGGCCGATGGGAGTGAGAGGATGATGCTGACGTGGTTTTGTGGTGGAGAAGAGTTGTTAGCGAGGCCGAGTGATGGTGGTGAGGAGTTGTTGGCGAGGCCTTGAGATGGTGGTGAGGAGTTGTTGGCGAGGGGTAGGGGGGAAATCTAAGAGAATCTCTCATTGTCTTCGTCCTCGTCGTCTCTCCGCGTGAGACGCGCGAGCCAAGGACGCCGACGGCGCCTTCGTCAGCTTATCCTTCGGGGGAGTTCGGTGCCTTCGTCTGACCCACCTCTCCCTCTCCTCCCTCCCCACAAACCACCCTTTCCACACTCTCCCTTTGCTCCCTGTATCATCCTGCTGACGAGGCTTTATCCTGCTGACGTAGCCACATCCTGCTGACGAAGGATCATCCTGCTGACCAGACTCACCTCCTCTGCAACTCTGACCACCATAATTCATGTACCTCAGATTCATGACCCGTGTGTGTGTGTGTGTGTGTGTGTGTGTGTGTGTGTGTCCTGCTGACCAGACTCACCTCTACTACACAATCATGTACCAGATCATGACCCGTGTGTGTGTGTGTGTGTGTGTGTGTGTGTGCCTCAGAGTCATGACCCGTGTGTGTGTGTGTGTGGTGTGTGTGTGTGTGTGTGTGTGTGTGTGTGTGTGTGTGTGTGTGTGTCTGTGTCTGTGTGTAAAGGAATAATAACGTAGCTTGATTTTGTTTGCATGAGGTGAACTCTGGCCAGCCCTACGGATTTACCTTTGACCACACTCGCTTGCCTGGGAGTTTTCCCCTCCCCTGACCTCGCCAATGGCATGATTTCGTCCTCGTTTCTATAGAAAGAAATTGTAGACTTCCTTACCAAGACGTATTGACTGACCCTCCAGACAATGTGTGCTTCCAGCATCCGGCAGAGGCAGCTGTCTGTAACACAACACCCAAGTTCCTGCGTTGAATCTAGTTGGTCTAGAATGATGAATGGTTCTAGATGACCACTGGCGCGATCATGGCTCTCCTAAGAGTGTTGGTGGACGGGGTACTGCGTCACAGGACGTAAACACTAGTGCCTCACAGACCACAAGGGAGAACAGGCGAGGAGGAGTTGAGTCTGTGTGTGTGTGGCGGTGCCTCGCTTGTCTTGTGGTATATGTTGTGGTCACTCCACGTTGCTTTGTGTTCCACCCTCCAGAATTATCATCTTGCTGGAGTAATGTGCCGAAGGGCGTGGTCGTGGGTGGGGAGGAGCCTTCTGCTATATGGTCCTGTCTCCATCTATAGTGGTGGGTAGGGAGGAGGAGGACCTCCTGCTTTACTATCCTGTCTCCATCTATAGTGATGGGTAGGGGAGGAGGAGCACCTCCTGCTTTACTATCCTGTCTCCATCTCTACAGATGAGGAATCAAAGTTCCCATCACAGTCCTTCCAGTAGACACCTTCGTCACTGCCCATCTGGCTGTGTGTTACCTGGCTCTCACGTGTCCTGACGTAGACCCACAGTGTGTTGCCTGGTTCTCCCGTGTCCTGGCGCAGACCCACAGTGTGTTGCCTGGCTCTCCCGTGTCCTGGCGCAGACCCACAGTGTGTTGCCTGGCTCTCCCGTGTCCTGGCGCAGACCCACAGTGTGTTGCCTGGCTCTCCCGTGTCCTGGCGCAGACCCACAGTGTGTTGCCTGGCTCTTCCGTGTCCTGGCGCAGACCCACAGTGTGTTGCCTGGCTCTCCCGTGTCCTGGCGCAGACCCACAGTGTGTTGCCTGGCTCTCCCGTGTCCTGGCGCAGACCCACAGTGTGTTGTCTGGCTCTCACGTGTCCTGGCGCAGACCCACAGTGTGTTGTCACGGACTGCACCATCATCATCATCATCATCATCATCATCATCTCCTCCTTCGTCAAGTACGAAAAACCCGACGGAACTTTAGCAGTAGCACAGGATTTCAAAGGTACCCAAAACTAATTCTCTCTCTCTCTCTCTCTCTCTCTCTCTCTCTCTCTCTCTCTCTCTCTCTCTCTCTCTCTCTCTCTCTCTCTCTCTCTCTCCATCTCGCCCATGATACTTCCCTACGCGTAAAACTCACACGACCCCTTCTTCGTAACTCTAGATTTTCCTGCGGTGAGCGCCACGCGCTGTCCCTTCCTTTTGGCAAAAAAAAGGGAAATCTCGCGGTAAGCAAGTACTTTAAATACAATGTCTTCAACGCGTAACACTATGAAACTACCAGTCAAAACAAGTACACATATACGAACGCTGCCAGTACAATAAAGTTACATGAAGCTATACATATGATGTGCTAACTGTGATTATGACCAATTGTGTCTTAAATCAGCTGCAGCAGCCAGATGATGGAAATATGTAGAAAATAAACAATGCACGATGTAAACAGCAAGTCTGTGAAAATTGAAGGAAGTCTAAATCTAAATATGTGCAATACAAACTCTAGTACTTGAACAAGACTTAACAATGTACTTTCCTTTTTTGGGGTGTGTGTGAGATTTATATATATATATATATATATATATATATATATATATATATATATATATATATATATATATATATATATATATATATATATATATACTCCTTCACTGATATTGGATTAAGTGCCGGGACTTAAAGGTAATAACAACCCTCCCCTTCACGACGTATGGTAACACGTTACTCCAGTACTTCTTCAATACCCATAGGAAAAGAAGATAACATTTCTCACGTTCTGTTCACGTCTTGTTATCTGTTCAATTCCACCCTGGGTCTACCTGGTTCCTCGTGTGTGTCTCCCTGTGACGTTGGTATATTGTCTTGGGTAATGCACTCGACCCTGCTTTCCCAACCTCCTCCCTTTCACTTCACGCATGCCACACCCCTCCACACACCCTCCTCCCTACGTGCGCCATAGCGCATCTATCCCTCATCTCCCAGCTCACGTCATTACGTCATCTCTTTATCCTTCTGCCAGCTCATATAT
>NC_092226.1:7993052-8025552 GCF_036320965.1 Panulirus ornatus | reverse complement strand
TTACCGACATCGTATTGGCGTGTTTGGTCACGTAGGCTGAGCTATTGCCGAGATTTCTTCGATCCCAAGAATCAAAACAAACAAGATGGCTGCCTACGTCGGCTGCGTTTGCCATGTTATTCCGACATTCCTTTACTCAAACGAACAGGAGAGATACGGAGCCTCTGGTCCAGGGTGAGTTCTCAAACTGGTTGGTCATTTGGGCCTTCGAGCCTCCAGCTGTATTCCTTCGCAGTGGACGTAAACAACCACTGTCTTCATAACAACATTCAGTACATAACGAAAAGGTGTTTGGAAAAGGAGATGTTATTGTACTCTGTGTACAGTAATGTTATTAAAGTTTCTCACGTATCAGCAAATACGTGAAAAAAATGTACATCTCTGGCTTGATAAATTACAGAATAACTTCTTGATTACGTGTTGCCAAATTCCTCAAGACACATCGATAAGGTTCGTCTAGACAAATTGGTGAAATGTATTGTTGTGTCTTTATGAAATACTTTCGACAAAACATGGACAATTTGCTGCGAAAAAAAATACGTTCTTGTGATAACGCCTTCAGCAGGACATAGGCGCCAAGACCATGTCAGTTACTTGGCTAAACCTTCCTCTTTCCTCCCAGCTATAGTTTCTGCCACCCTCACCACAGGAGCCCCATGAGGATTCGATACTCAAAAGAGAAGCTGAACCACAGTGTCATGGGTTTATACCGAAGACTCACCTTGCGGGGAGTACAGCATCTCACCAAGGGGGAAGGGAATCTATCACCACCTGACTGTGTCTAAGGGTACAGCGACGTCTCTCTAGTTACAGGTAACTATAACAACGAGTATCTCCAGTGTCGACTCTCCTCTGTTGTCTGACAAAACACACTTGAAGGCCTTACTGCTAAGTGCTCTAGAATTAGAACCTTCAAACTTCAGGGTCTAAGGACCAGGAGAATTTCACTAACCTCCTTAAGTACGTTCGTAGATTTCTTACAAGATTTGCGTGACAGTTGTATTATACCCTATACCAACAGACTTTCACAGGGTATGTAACACTCCAACCATGTATACATGTGTTACCATACACTTTATATCTGATTATACTCTGACACCTACTCAATGTCGGAATTTCTCCCCCCCCCCCTTTTTTTTTTTTGCTAAGAATAGGGGACCCCATTGAGTCCCTAAGAACACTGTGGACCACCACTGTCATCTTGCTGTGTTCATGTATCACATGCAATGTATATTCTATGCTTGCATACACAGACCTCGTAATGTGACCTACTTCCTCTCTGTTACATACGTCTATTACATCCTGCTTGTAACATACTGTTACTTTCTGTCTGTTACATACTGTTACTCCCTTCCTGTTTCATATCTCATCCCGTCCCCAAGAAAAGAAAAAATAATTTTTTGGGGAAAAATATATGCGAAATCTGTCTAATCGTGCCACCTTAACTCTCAATGGATTTGAAAGTCATTCATCTATGCATACACAGACCCCATGTGATGGTTAATAATGACACAGACACATACACACACACACACACACACACACACACACACACAAACACACACACCACACACACACACACACACACACACACACACACACACACACACACACACACACACACACACACAAACGTGTCCTCAAACAGCAGCAGAAGACCAATACCTGACCTTCAAGACGTCTCTACTGCTGCTGGTGGGAGAACATCCCCTACTGACGGGGAGATAAGAGAGGGACACACACCACACCACAGGCCTCCTGGACCTCAGTGCTCTCGAAGAATTTTTCTTTTTTTTTTTCTATTTCTCCAACCTCGATCTCTCAGACAAACACATCTCGAGAAGGGGAGGCGTAAGGGAGGGTGGGGGGGAAAGAGGTCTGGATAGGATTTTATGAGGCAGTAAACCTGGAGGAGTCTTGGGAGAGAGAGAGGGAGAGAGAGAGAGAGAGAGAGAGAGGGGCAGAGAGAGAGAGAGAGAGAGAGAGAGAGAGAGAGAGAGAGAGAGAGAGAGAGAGAGAGCAGACAGATAGACAGACAGACTGGCAGACAGACAGACTGCAGACAGACAGAAGCAGACAGACAGACAGACAGTACAAGCATCATCAGGAGGGGGGACACAGTTCATTCGTCTTTAAAGTGTCTTTGACAAACTGTTGTCCTTGTTATGTAGAACTTCGTAAGGCACTGCCCTGGTTCTTGGCCTGGCTCAGTCGAATATACTATACAGGAGAACAGACGACACACCAGAGATACTTTAAGTCACTATTTCCCTGCCACTTTGTATCCTGGAAGCTGTGGTGATGATGGGGAGACGAGATGCATTCCTACCTGTTACAAAAATGTTACTTCCTGCCTGCTACGTACTGTTACTTCCTGCCTGTTACGTACCGTTACTTCCTACCTGTTACATGCTGTTACTTTCTTCGCGTTACATACTGCTACATCCTGCTTGTTACACACGTATCGCTTCGGTAAGAAATACAAAAAAAAAGTTCCTTCAAACATTGCCTTGTCACGTTCATCCTCCTGGTGCAGTCTGCATGTAAACAAAGGGACAGTAAGGCCAAGCTTACTGAAGCCGCGTCACGTGACCTTCTCTCTCTCTCTCTCTCTCTCTCTCTCTCTCTCTCTCTCTCTCTCTCTCTCTCTCTCTCAAGTATGCACAACACAATGCGGAAGCGATGTCGTCACAAACTGGTTCGGAGGAGTGTTTGTGTTCAACATCTGAAGGTCATTATGAACTTAAAGGCATTTGCCTTCGTCTAGGCGGGTTTTTGAGTATGTGTATGTATGTGTGTGTGTATGTGTGTGTGTGTGTGTGTGTGTGTGTGTGTGTGTGTGTGTGTGTGTGTTTGTGAATTCGTGGCTGCTTTTGCTACTGTATCAAGAGTATCTGGGTGTGTCCGTATATGCGTCTGTGTGTATATACGTTTGTGGGCATCGGTGTCTGTTCATTAAACTGTTTCCATACGTCTCTCTCGTCTACATCATCATAAAGGGTAGGGTTCACTTATCCGTAGCTCAGCGGGAGAACCAAGGTACTCATAATACCAGAGATGGTGAACGTGACCACTATACCACCTCCACTTCACCGCCCCCCACTACCCCTTCCTGGTCGACTCTAACCGACCAATCACAAATATCAAGTAATTTTCCTCCTCCACACATATATTTTCGTTTTCATTATCTTTTTTTCCATCACACCCCTCCCTCTCTCTCCCCTCCCTCCCTCACAACCCTTGAGCATATTGATCCAAAGTTTGATAATTCGTATTGTTTACCTCCATAAATAAGGCCGCTTCCCCCCCTTCCCCCCATAATCGTCGGGTCATGCACTCACACACGACCCTCCCGCGAGAAGGCGAGAAGGGGTGCACATTCTTCACGCTCCTTGAATGACTCGTAATTACAGGCGGCTGTCCCTTCTCCGCTTCCCCTCTCAAGCTGAATAATACAGGTCCCTTCGGTCCACATCAAGGCGTTCGAGGGCCAACTGGACATGACGGCTCTGGTCCCCACAGAGGGCTTTCCAGGACCTACTGGACATGGTGGCTCTGGTCTATCTTAGGGCACTCCAGGATCCACTGGATATGAAGGCTCTGGTCAACACCAAGGCGTTCCAGGATGCGATGGACGTGACGGCTCTTTTCTGCATCAAGGTGTTCCAGGACCAACTGTGCATAACAGCTCTGGTCCACACCAAGGCGTTCCAGGACCTGCTGGAAATGGCTCTGGTCCACACCAGGGCCTTCCTAGACCCACTGGAAATGATTCTGATTCACACCAGGGACTTCGTGGACCCACTGGAAATTATTCTGATCCACACCAGGGCTTTCCTGGACCTACTGGAAATGGCTCTGGTCCGCATTAGGGCGTTCCAGGACCCTCTGGAGATGGAATTTTCTTTTAGCATGACATGGACTTCAGACGGCCCGCCCAAACCTTTGATTCCCTGGATGTAAAGAGGTCAACAATGATCGAATGGATTCCTCTGTATGTTTGTTCCAGCTCGCCAGATCCGGGCGTTCCAATTCACTAGGTCTGAGTGTTTCATTTCACAAGGTATGAGGTTCCAGTTTACTGAGTCTGACTGTTCCAGTTCACCAGGTCAAAGCCTTCCAGTTCAACAGGACTGACTGTTCCAGATCACCAGATCTCAGTGTTCTAGTTCGCCGAATCTGAGTGTTCCAGTTCTCCTGCTCTGAGTGTTCCAGATCACCTGGTCTGAGTGTTCCAGATCACCTGGTCTGAGTGTTCCAGATCTCCAGGTCTGAGTGTTCTAGTTCACCAAATGTGAGTGTTCCATGTCACCAGGTCTAAGTGTAGAAACTTTAAGCTTCACAGTATCTGTTCCAGTGTTGTGTGTGTGTGTGTGTGTGTGTGTGTGTGTGTGTGTGTGTGTGTGTAAATCAATAAAGAGATAAATAAACAACAGATTGCTGAATTCAGGCAGCCATTCAGATGAAAATATTCAGTTGAGGAATTACATTACTGGTGACTCCTTACAGCATCTAGTTACTTAATCACAAGAGTGTTTAGGATCAAGGTGGAGCTGGATGCATCTAAGCTTTGAATAACTTCAGGAGTGACGAGTATCTACATACAACGGAAGGTTTTACATAACAACCTCATATAAAATCTATACATTCCCTGCGTGTTGTAGAAGACGACTAAAAGGGGAGGGAGCGAGTGGCTGGAAATCCTCCCCTCTCTTTTTTTTTTTATCAATTTTCTAAAAGAAGGAACAGAGAAGGGGGCCAGGTGAGGATATTCCCTCACAGGCCCAGTCCTCTGTTCTTAGCGCTACCTTGCTATTGCAGGAACAGAGGGGGGCCAGGTGAGGATATTCCAAAAAAGGCCCAGTCCTCTGTTCTTAACGCTACCTCATTAACGCGGGAAATGGCGAATACTATGAAAGAAAGATTATATATATATATATATATATATATATGTATATATATATATATATATATATATATGTATATATATATATATATATATATATATATATATATATATATATATATATATATATATATATATATATACATATATAATGATTGTTGTTCAATTGTTTTACGTTGACATACATTACGTATACAGTGGTGAACATTAGGTCATATAAAGTTACGTACTTGTTGAACTGCTGTAATACTGTGTTGATATTTGTATTTCATGGTGAACATTAAGTGATTCATATCCTCACACTGATTGGGTGACAGTGGTATTGTAGTCGACATACACCTAAGTATGGGACACCTACGTTATTGGACTGTTTATGCCATCCACAGTAGTAGGTATGGGACAATTCTTGTACTTGTACAGCACTGGTTGGTACAAGGTCAAGGGGGATCGTTCGTCCCTCTGACCCTTGAGGAAATCGCTTGGTGAGTCGCTGTGGTCAGGTGGATCACAAGGTCAGAGGGCGAAATGATATGTCAGTGTCATGTTCTGTACACGGAGGCAGGCGACCGCTGCTCCTGCTCCGACAGCGAGTCCCTCACACGAGAGAGAGAGAGAGAGAGAGAGAGAGAGAGAGAGAGAGAGAGAGATAGAGAGAGAGAGACCCCTCACTGAGTGAGTTACCAGGTCACTGGTAACTCATGGAGGTGAAGATGATGGCAGGTCCAGTCAGGATAGAGAGAGAGAGAGAGAGAGAGAGAGAGAGAGAGAGAGAGAGAGAGAGAGAGAGAGAGAGAGAGAGAGAGAGAGCTCAGGTCGACATATTGAACTGTTGGCGGCCTGAGAATGCCACTGACACACGTCTGGCCCGTGCTGACTCATAGTCAGTAACGCTAGCCACAACACCACGGAGACCCGTGTTTGTGTGTGTGTGTGTGTGTGTGTGTGTGTGTGTGTGTGTGTGTGTCCCTCTGGACGTAAAGCGACACTTGGTGCATACGTGCTTTCTCCTGTGCCTTTGCATAATGAATAACGCATTCTTGGTACGCAGCACGTATAGCACGCTCTGCAGCCGAGGTGGGAGGGAACGAAGCGGAGGAACCTACAGCAATAAACCCCATTGCCAGTGTAATCACAAGAAGAAGAAGAAGAAGAAGAAGAAGAAGAAGAAGAAAGAGGAGGAGGAGAAGGAGGAAGAAAAGGAGGATTAACGTGTGTTAATCGACTCTATAAACAAAAATCTTTATCGTCCAATAAATTTTCATCCAATCAGGGATTACGAACCATATATAAACAATATAAACAAGACCTACCTAGGCTTTATAACAATATAAACAAGACAAACCCAGGCTTTATAACAATATAAACAAGACCTACCCAGGCTTTATAACAATATAAACAAGACCTACCTAGGCTTTATAACAATATAAACAAGACCTACCCAGGCTTTATAACAATATAAACAAGACATACCTAGGCTTTACAACAATATAAACAAGACAAACCTTGGCTTTATAACAATATAAACAAGACCTACCCAGGCTTTATAACAATATAAACAAGACAAACCCAGGCTTTATAACAATATAAACAAGACCTACCTTGGCTTTACAACAATATAAACAAGACAAACCCAGGCTTTATAACAATATAAACAAGACAAACCCAGGCTTTATAACAATATAAACAAGACAAACCTTGGCTTTATAACAATATAAACAAGACCTACCCAGGCTTTATAACAATATAAACAAGACCTACCTTGGCTTTATAACAATATAAACAAGACCTACCCAGGCTTTATAACAATATAAACAAGACCTACCTTGGCTTTATAACAATATAAACAAGACAAACCCAGGCTTTATAACAATATAAACAAGACAAACCTTGGCTTTATAACAATATAAACAAGACAAACCCAGGCTTTATAACAATATAAACAAGACAAACCCAGGCTTTACAACAATATAAACAAGACAAACCTTGGCTTTATAACAATATAAACAAGACCTACCCAGGCTTTATAACAATATAAACAAGACCTACCTTGGCTTTATAACAATATAAACAAGACCTACCCAGGCTTTATAACAATATAAACAAGACCTACCTTGGCTTTATAACAATATAAACAAGACAAACCCAGGCTTTATAACAATATAAACAAGACAAACCTTGGCTTTATAACAATATAAACAAGACCTACCCAGGCTTTATAACAATATAAACAAGACAAACCCAGGCTTTATAACAATATAAACAAGACAAACCTTGGCTTTATAACAATATAAACAAGACAAACCCAGGCTTTATAACAATATAAACAAGACAAACCCAGGCTTTACAACAATATAAACAAGACAAACCTTGGCTTTATAACAATATAAACAAGACCTACCCAGGCTTTATAACAATATAAACAAGACCTACCTTGGCTTTATAACAATATAAACAAGACCTACCCAGGCTTTATAACAATATAAACAAGACCTACCTTGGCTTTATAACAATATAAACAAGACAAACCCTGGCTTTATAACAATATAAACAAGACGAACCCAGGCTTTATAACAATATAAACAAGACCTACCCAGGCTTTATAACAATATAAACAAGACAAACCTTGGCTTTATAACAATATAAACAAGACAAACCTGGCTTTATAACAATATAAACAAGACAAACCCAGACTTTATAATATTCTCATCCAATATTTACCCCATCGAGCTGTCGAAAACAACCAAACCACAAACCATAACCTTAGAATTGCTCTCATCAGCAAATATCTTTTTAATCAGCTGATGAAAACGAGAGATTAAATTAATCCCGCAAGAGGAAGGAATTCAAGCCGAGAAAAAGGCTGGGAGAACGTACGCAAAGAAGCGTCATCTATTCATAGCGTATTGGGTAATAGATGAATTCAGAACAAGTTAGCCATTACAGACAACGGTGATTCTGGCGCCAATCCCATGATACTCATGGGGCGCCTGCCGGCGGCCTGTATGGCCAGATGGCAAAATAGTGCTTCAGGCGATATACGTCTGGAGGACGAGTTGTTGTTTGACTCTACCACTCTGTCGCCTCCTTCTTCGCCTGCTGGAGGAGGGGTGGTTGGTCCATATGGACGAGAATTATCCAAACTGTAGCACGGAGACCCCACTTAATGACAATATACCGTGGGAAGAAGATAGGTTTATAAAACCTCGTTTTCCTTTCGTGTTTTTTTTTTCTTTGGATAAGGAGAAAGGTATCTAAACCTATGTGGAATCAGAACCTCTGAGAGATTTATACTCTTATGATTGAAGAATCTTATAAGACGTAAGGATAGAGGATTGAAGTCGATTTTCAAGGAGGATTATACAATAGTATAACACATATCGGTATGGAACTAATATGTATTTTATACTATATCTCCGTTTCCCGCGTTCGTGAGGTACCGCCACGAACATAGGATTAGAATCTTATATGGACATGTTTGCAGATGATACCTAGATAATGAGGGAAGTAAAAAGTGAGGAAGAATGTGTAAACTTCCAGGCCCAAAACGAGATGTAAAGTTGGTTTGATCCATGGTTGACTGAACTTAACTGGAGTTAAGTGTAAAGTGAGGCCACAGTAAAGTATTATATAACAGGATACACAGGAATCTGTGTGTGAGAAGGACTTGTATGTTGGCACTGTCCCGATCCTATCATCAAAGTCCTGCTGGAGGAGAAGTGCCCAACATGGAAGAAGGAAGAGTAAGGGTCGACCTGATCACAACCTTTAAGTACTTTAAACAGATCTATGACGAAGAGAGTGAAACATTTTTTCGATTGACGGACGGACAGATCAGCGGATATAACACAGAATGAAGCAAAAAAAAAAAATTATCAAAAAAAAAAATGTGAAGAACTTTTATAAAAATGTTGGATGACTGGAATAAAAGGAGTGAAGACTTATCAAATGCAGACAGCATATAGAAATTTAAGTTGCATGATAAAATACTCAAGAGATGGAGACCTCGCGAGTACAAAACTCCCTCCTCGTACAATACAAACGTGTAATTACAAATGTGTAATTATGAATTTGATAATTACTCCAAAGAGATCGGGGGCCCCAACGTGTGTGAAGCTCCCTCCTCGTGCAGTGCAAATAGATAATAACATTTTGGTAATTACACACACTCAGACACACACACACACTAAAAAGCATATACTTATCATGTAATTTAGATCTAAAATAGATTAAACACAAATGATTAAAAGGTTCATATTAAGGAGAAGGTCAAGGAGCGATCTGATGCTGGCATTTGAAATTAACAAAGTAATTCCATAACCTTCATCTAAGCAACTACGTATTGCTAAATTTCTTTGACTTCATTTGTAGTGATGGATAGAAACTCGTAGGCAATCGCTAAACAGCTCTTTCTTCAACAGGATTTACATATCGGATGATTTACCAACTAGAGTGGTTGAAAGCCGTATTATAGATACATTTAAAAATAGACCTTATGAATATCTCGTAGTCACTTGTTTACCAAATAGCGTCCTAGCTACTTCTCTTCGTTATGTATCAATTGACTGTTATATTTCTCTCTTGCGTCTCCCCTGATGATGTGATTATTACACGAAAGTGCACTTGGCAACTTATCGTGTTTCATTTTCCCCATGGACTCATGGGAATATACTTGATCACGCGCAAAACTGTGATCCTTTCCAATACATATATATATATATATATATATATATATATATATATATATATAATATATAGCCTCATACGTATTACTATCTTTTCCCTCGTCTAAATAACATGAACCCCATTGTGACAAATACATAATCACCTCGGAGAGAGAAGGAGAGATATTACCACACTCATAAATAACATATCTTCAAAACTGTTATAACAAACACACCCAAATAACATCACCTATTCGAAGGGTTATAACAAAACGCAAAATGACAGAAGAAAAAAAAAACACACACACACACACACGTAATGCCTTCAAGTAAACACTGTCAGGAGACGGTGACAGGAAAATGTATATCACGTTCACATTTCCATAGTATGGGAGGCAGTGTGTGTGTGTGTGTGTGTGTGTGTGTGTGTGTGTGTGTGTGTGTGTGTGTGTGTGTCAGTGTGTGTGTGTGTGTGTGTGTGTGTGTGTGTGTGTGTGTGTGTGTGTGTGAGGGTGGGGGTTGGTGGGGACCTGCGTACATCACCCCAGGACATCTGCCAGCCATCGTAATATAGGACAAAATTGTGTTTACCAAAGTCTGGACCTGGTCTGTTGAAGGGGGAGGGGAGGAAGATAGTTCCCAGCGGAATATATACAATTATCCTTAAAGGTGGAAATTCCTAGGATGGACAAGAGGGAAAACCAGCTTTCTGATATTGTGTTTGGAGCGAATGGTTTGAATTATATCATTATTTTGGTTCGAAGGAAATTTATACCCCTACACTCTCTTAATGAATGGGGTAATGTATTTTGGCCTTTATTGATACTAAAGAAGGAAGTGTACACACGTCCATGCTAAGGTAATAATTGAAAATTATTTAAAGAGTTAAATAATTACATAAATGATTAATCAAAGAGGCTGAGAATATAGTGCTAGACAGTGGATAGGTTGTGATACACAGTGGTGGAGGTGAATGCTAAATCGTCAACTGCTATGGCTTCCCTATTACCATGATTTAGCCATTACCATGACCTGTCCAATGCTCCTATAACCTCCCCATGATTTATAGCCTCCCATGGTTTATAACCTCCCCATCATTTATAGCCTCTCCATGATTCATAACCTCCCCATGATTCATAACCTCCCCATCATTTATAACCTCTCATCATTTATAACCTCCCCATGATTCATAACCTCCCCATCATTTATAGCCTCTCCATGATTCATAACCTCCCCATGATTCATAACCTCCCCATCATTTATAACCTCCCATCATTTATAACCTCCCCATGATTCATAACCTCCCCATCATTTATAACCTCCCATCATTTATAACCTCCCCATCATTCATAACCTCCTATCATTCATAACCTCCCCATGATTCATAACCTCCCCATCATTTATAACCTCCCATCATTTATAACCTCCCATCATTTATAACCTCCCATCATTTATAACCTCCCCATCATTCATAACCTCCTATCATTTCTAACCTCCCCATGATTCATAACCTTCCCATCATTTATAACCTCCCATAATTTATAACCTCCCATCATTTATAACCTCCCATCATTTATAATCTCCCATCATTTATAACCTCCCCATCATTCATAACCTCCTATCATTTCTAACCTCCCCATGATTCATAACCTTCCCATCATTCATAACCTCCCCATGATTTATCCACTACAATGATTCTTCCACTGTTATGACCTCCCCATTCCCATGACTTAGCCACCACGACTATCATCTCCCCATGACCATAACTTATCCATAACCATGACCTACCCCTCTACCATGACCCGCCCATTACCATGATATATCCATCAGCATGACCCACGATCGACCATGACCCTTTATGTCAACATGCCCTTCTTTCGCTCCACCTAGATCCCCTTTCTCCTGGATCCTCTGCAAACATCATATTCCAGTAGGATTCAAAGACACTGGAAACCAATGGAAAAGGGGGCCAATGCATGAGGGTGTTTGATATAACACCCGTAGCCTTTGTTAAGGCCAGTGAGAGGTCAGGAGTTTATGGCTTCTCATTCTCATTACCTTTCAGGTGTTTGGCCCAGTGCAAAGAAAAATAAATGAATAAATAACTTGTCTCTTCTAGATTTTCCATTTCCAAGCTCAGCTTGTGATTCTCATGGCTTGTTCCCAATTGATTACCTCCATTCCACTTTTAGTAGCAGTCGTAAGAACATTCTAACTGGGACGGTCAGTTCATCTATGAACATTTGACTTTGTTATGGTATAATTGTACCATTCTCGTTCTTTGCACATTTTCAGGTATTGTGTCCTTCTCTCTCTCTCTCTCTCTCTCTCTCTCTCTCTCTCTCTCTCTCTCTCTCTCTCTCTCTCTCTCTCTCTCTCTCTCAAGGGCCATATACGTGGTAAGGGTTGGTGCGTGTATGTCATCTAAGAATCATCCTTGACACGTGAACAAGGTGGTTTAAGAATTTCCGGCTGTTGGTTGTAAGGTGAAGAGGTGGACGGCTTCAATGACCCTGGTAGTTAGCGAGCGCAGACCCCGAACAACGAACCAACCAGACCCCAAACAACGAACCAACCAGACCCCGAACAACGAACCAACCAGACCCCAAACAACGAACCAACCAGACCCCAAACAACGAACCAACCAGACCCCGAACAACGAACCAACCAGACCCCGAACAACGAACCAACCAGACCCCGAACAACGAACCAACCAGACCCCAAACAACGAACCAACCAGACCCCGAACAACGAACCAACCAGACCCCGAACAACGAACCAACCAGACCCCGAACAACGAGCCAACCAGACCCCGAACAACGAACCAACCAGACCCCAAACAACGAACCAACCAGACCCCGAACAACGAACCAACCAGACCCCAAACAACGAACCATCCAGACCCCGAACAACGAACCAACCAGACCCCGAACAACGAACCAACCAGACCCCGAACAACGAACCAATCAGACTCCGAACAACGAACCAACCAGACCCCCATGAATGACTTCTGTGTTGTTCTCCACATCTTATCTCTTTCGCACTCGTCTCCCGTCAACAGATGGGGACCATATCGCCTTAAGATAGGAAGATACTGAAAGAATATGAATTATGATTGAGTAATAGTATCAGTAATGCTATTCAATGGAACGAAGATATAAGAAAACGAAAGAGAAACTTATAGTTTAGAGTACAAATTGCGTTCCATTGGTCTGTGGATGTCATACAAGCGAACACGTCAAACAACAGAAGGTTAACTTCAATAATATATGTCTTGTGGTGATGATGAAGGATATACAACATCATATTCCACTTACAGCTCAAAGAGCTTCCATGTATCTTCAACCACTCTTGCTACACAGCAATATCCCAGTCACTTGCAAACCTCTCAACTTAAGTGCCTCCTAGATACCAAAGTCGCCCTCCTCCTACCTCCCATATCACTACCTCTTTTTTAGGTTCAAATCCCTTGAAAATCACTCCAATAACAGATCCATCCAAATATCCGACTGTCACCATGACATCATGGTTCAAGACCCAGTCATTCCCTCCCACACACTACACCACACAGACGCTCACACTACCCATCATGGATGGCTTCCACCACCGTCCACAGTCCCTCTCCCGCACAGTATTAGAGGCAATAGACATCAACAAAGCTCTCGAGACCGTCCCCCGCAACACACCCTAATACAACAGATACTAAACACCACCATATTGACGAAACGAGGTTAGTCAACTCCATAGATGGCTACAAAGAGGCTAGTCAACTCCATAGATGCCTACGAAGACAGACTCATTTAGAAACATTTCAACTCGAAAATCCTCAAGATCTATAGTGAGCTTCCCCAAGGAGCAGTCCTCTCTTTAGACCTCTTCAGTCTTTTCGTACATGACCCCCCAATCACTTGCCTCAGACCAAAGCGTCATATTCTTCTCGTGGGCAGATGATCTCACAATCACATTATAACGACCATGACCCACCCACCATTGTGACCTACCCATCACCATGATTTAATCCAGTGCCATGACCCGCCCATTACCATGACATCACGTCACATATTAAGAGACCAATGGTTCACTGATAAACAGAAGAATGTCTGCCTCGCCACAAAACTCCACCGCCACCTTTGTAATCCCTCACAGACGTGGATCGAACCTTGCACCCTCCTATTATCCTGAACGGTCAACCACCCCAGCTCAATAAAATTCCAGCCATACTTGGGCATGACATACGGCCTGAATAAGACAGTCACCCCCACCCCACCATACCACATACCACAAAACATCAATACGAAGGCCATCCATAAACTAAACTCCCCCCCCTAGAGCACCTACAGGCACTTGTATTAGACTAGAAGAAGAACCCTTTAATTGTCCTCTAAAACAATTTCGTCCACTCTCCTTTCACTAAGCATCTCCTGCCTCATCACCCAGCCTGTCAAAACTGAAAATAACAGGTGTGTAAACCATACAATACCGGGAACACAGAACAATCACCGGCTGCCTAAGAAACCACAAACATTGAACACCTGACTCACGATACGAAAAATACTTCTAATACAATCCCACTTGAATATACGTGGCATTCAGTTGCACCAGCACTCAAAACCAGCCCAGTACCCACCACCATCACTGAAGCAGAACTAGCAAGCTTACTTCCTACGTCTCACATGAGCAACGTATGTACCTACAGATTTCCCCTCCCTCAACAAAAACGATATTGACAAAGATATACACACACACCGTAAGGGCGGGACCTGTGCTACACAACCGGCCTCCCAGCCCAGCCTTAAATACCATCCCACTATACGCACAACCATCTAGAGCTACACTCTCTAGGAATTTAAGAGGAACACTTTTTCGTCTGGCGTTTTGGATGTCACTTAAACATCGACAGAAGGTTCCCTCACCTGTCTCAGATGAAACTTCTACACGGGCTCTTCTCACTCTTCAGGTCGTCCTCCACTCATTTTACACAGATATACATACTATATCACCACACCTCTTGGCCTGTGGTCTCACTTAATGGACTTATCTGCCTTTCTGGCCGCTCAGGAAGTCCATAGAAGGAAATCCAGAGGCAGAAGGGTACAGCTGACAAACTAGTTTTGTTACCCAGACAGTTTGTTTTTACATTTTCTATGAGCCGACAGTGGTTTGGTTTTCTCTAATAATAATGGGATAACTATTGAACTTACTCAAGGGTTAGACTTCATTTAATCAATGTCAAATTTTGACTTCAGTACTCTCTATTCAATGGCGTATATTGAAATAATCAGCTCTATCTATGGAAATACGAAATCAATTCATAATTATATCAATCGCTGGCTTTCGGTAGGACACGGCTGTAATTTCCAAGTCTCAAAGCTACAGAGCGCGTAACAGTTTTGAAGGTAATGATAGACAATGAGGAAATATCCATACATTTCGAGAAAGAGGCGATAGGATGGCTTCCATCGCTTCATTTCGTTAAGTAAGTCGTGCACCTCTCTCTCTCTCTCTCTCTCTCTCTCTCTCTCTCTCTCTCTCTCTCTCTCTCTCTCTCTCTCTCTCTCTCTCTCTCTCTCTCTCTCTCTCTCTCTCTCTCTCTCTCTCTCTCTCTCTCTCTCTCTCTCTCTCTCTCTCTCTCTCTCTCTCTCTCTCTCTCTCTCTCTCTCTCTCTCTCTCTCTCTCTCTCTCTCTCTCTCTCTCTCTCTCTCTCTCTCTCCCTTCATGATATCTTGCAGTGAATGAGCGTCAGCTTTGGAGGCGATGAGTGACAGTGCATAAGGGAGAAATATCTCATTCCCTCGCGAAACTTTGGCGTTCATTCTCACACTTCTCACAACTACTACAAGCAGAAATATCAGCTGTCATTAATTCAGCAACAACACTACTACATCTACGTCATTCTAGTACCATCACTACAGCAACGATACGAAACTACAGTACTTCAACATATCTAAAACTACAATCACTGCAACAACCTGATTGGCTAGTCCAGCGTGAAACTGGCCAATCAAAAATAGGTTCTCTCCGACCTCTTGAAAGTCGAAGTCATATGACAGACTCCTAAACACTTAAGTCAGACCACAAGGGTTACTTTTGGCGTTCCACCCAACGGTACAACAGTGTTCCACCCAACGGTACAACAGTGTTCCACCCAACGGTACAACAGTGTTCCACCCAACGGTACAACAGTGTTCCACCCAACGGTACAACAGTGTTCCACCCAACGGTACAACAGTGTTCCACCCAACGGAACATTTCTCCCCCCGGAATTAGCTCTTTCCCTCCCCTTAGTCCCCCTTTTGAATCCCCCTCACTACGCCACAATCATGTTACACCCCCAGAGAACTGAATTCGTATTTCCCCTGATCATCTGATCCCCAGTGAACGTCCCACACAACCACGTCCATGCAAACACTGTGGCATTTTTGGACACCCTCTGGAACCCCTTGAGTCAGACTCGATGTACGGCAGCGGCGCTGCGAATTTTCCCTTTGCTATGACACACGATTGGCAGTTCATACTGGAAATTGATAAATGACCCAGAGGACTGGCGAGTACCGCGAAACCACCCCCCTCAGCGTTCAGTCGACGCACACATGGGGTCATCCAACACTCCAGTGACGGTGTGTCCTCCTCCCCTGACGCGGAGGTACTCGTCATCCACTATAGATGACACCGCAGGACAAGCCCCAGTCACTGGGACACAGCCTGCCGTGCCTGCCAAGGAGGGAAGCCGGGTGAATGAAGGAAGAGGGAGTACCCAACCAGATCCTCTTTGCCTCCAGCATCCTCCACGCCTCCGACGTGGCCTCCAAACAGAAGGAGCGGCACTGAAGCAATCAGACACTGATGAGGACAGACAACCCGGCGCTTCCACAAAATGTAACCGAATCCCGACTCATCCCAAAGCAGATGTATTCTGACCACTAAAACAAAAGCAGAACCTAAAGAATAGAGCATTCGATGCTATTCTTTTCAAGTCTCTATCTAACAAAAAACCACATTAGGCGATCTAACACCGAATTCGCTCCCCCTGATGTGGAGGCTCTTGTCTTCTACCAGGGGATCGTACTCTACCAGAGCTACAGGCTCTGAGTGCCTGTGTTCAGTAAGCCTCCTCCAGGTCCTCCCGGCTGAGGGAGCGATTGTCCGGGCTACTGAAGGCTCCGAAAACAGGCTACGTATATGAACTGGTTGTAGTGTAGATGGCGTAGCGAACTACATGAAGTAACAGCTGTCGAAATCAGCTTTATCATCAATTATTCTATTCTCAAATCAAAGTGAAGGTGCCCAAATTACAGCACAATACAGTACAATACATAGCTTCTCTCAAACACTTTTGTATATGTGAACGCTTAAAACAAGTGGCCCATATCTACATCCTCTACTAAATTAAGTAACGTTATCTATCCATTTCTTAATTCTTACAACATTCTTTCTTATAATCATCTCGTTCTGGGGTTAATTCCTAAACAAATGAATTGATACTTCGAATACTATCAGTGTATGAGAGATATATGATACACATTACATTATTGCATCCTCTTCTTTTTTTTCCCCTCTTCAGAACAGATATTATACATTTATCGATGCCTTCACAGCATAGACTAGTGCATTCATATCAACTTTTGTATCCTCGGAACGTTACGTTAATACCAGGCGAGTTACGTTGTCGTCGTAACGTTACGTTAATACCAGGTCATGTTATTACCGTGTTCCTTTGCGTTGATACCAAATTGCGTTACGTTTTCATTGTTATGTTAATATCAGATTGTTACTTTATTACTGCGTTACGTTGCGATAATATCAGATTACGTCACCTTAATCCTGGGTTATGTTACGTAAATACTAAGATGCGTTGCGATATAACTAAGTTACGTTTAGGTTAGGTTACGATTTACGTTTAGGTTAGGTTACGATATCATCCAGTTACGTTAGACTTTTTTAAAGTTACGGTTCGTTAATACTGAGTTACGTTCCGTTTATACACGCACACACAGAGGCCTCCTGTGTATGGTGCAGGAAGGTCCAGCTTACCTCACAACACGCCGGGCGGTAGCAGGGGTCCAGCGCCACAATTAACTCCTCAGACAACGCCATCTTTGCCTCCCCAGGTCGTGGTGACAGGTCCTCCCGAGCCTCTCCGACCATCAGAGCAATTAATGAATTCCCAAGTGACTGCTTAATCCACATTACTCACCAGTGTGAGGACTTCCACCATCGTAGTCATAATAAGATCTGCGTCCATAAGTGCCTCTCCCCTGCCCCGCCCGCACCCCACATCCCAGCATCAAGGGCCTCGTAAGGCTACGTCCCTAACGCCATTAAGCAGTAAGATGGATGACTGCGACACCATTAGCGACATTAGGGTGTTCATGTAGCCAGAGATGTTACCATGGTTGAAGGTCTTCGAGAGGAGGAGCAGGAGCACCCACCGCGTTCACCCAGCGGCAGTAATGACCCCAACCCCCTACAGAAGCCTCCATCTATGAATCATTCGCCCTCAGTGAGCCAGTGTTATATAAGACAGTCTTTTCCCCCCTCTCTCCCTCTGGGTCAGCAGGAGGTGTCAGACATGTAACAACAACCCGTCACATCAAGGAAACTGTTAAACACGCGATGGGTCTCTCGCCAAGAACATCCTGACTGAGCTTGACAAACAATGTGTCAGTCATTTATCAGGACGCATCAGACACACTCCTTCGTTGCCTTCCTGTTTGCACTGAGGAGGAAACATGGAGTTATCAGACACATCGCTCTGGGCGATGGTCCTCGCCGTCTGACGTCCAGTAAGGCTATCAAATGCGTCAATAGTGAGGCAACCTCCTTGCTCAGGCCAAAGCAACTTGGTTTCAGTATCTCGATGGATTATAAGACCAGCCAATATTGCGCCGGTGTAGAATCTAAGTCTGTAATTTCGTCCTGATCAAACTGGATTCTAAGAACGTTTGTAACCTTATGTGAGAAGAACGCTGCCATTCGAACGGTCTTTGACTACTTCTAGTCTCTCTTCCTTCCGTTTGTCTGCAACGCTGCGCATCACCCACAACACCGCATTCTAGCAAGCGTGATTTCGATCCAGCCGAAGGGGTTCAGCAAGGTGACTCCTGTGGGCCACCTTTCCCACCAGTGTGATTATTGACAACTTTTCTAGCGAGCCAACCATTTGGTTCTTGGTCGCTGGCACCGTGGCAGACACTTGCAGAATTCCTGTCTACTTGAACTGGCCGTAGTGAAGGAGCTTGTGGAAGCACAAGGGGTCCTCTTATCCCACTCAGAAAACATAAACTTCCACTCAAGGCAAGATTATCCACAATACAGCAAGGAGTCTTGAGCATTAACCGTGATGAGAGTACATTCCCTAGTGCATCCCTGGCTTCCAGGGAACATCGAGACCATTCTGGAGAAAGAAGTTGGAGGAGGTACGAAGGATGGAAGACACAAATGATACTCCGTACGCCCAGAAGACTTTCATACCGGTCGCCATGTGGCAAAAACGATAGCGAATGAACGTGTGAAGTTCCTGAACCTTCAGCTCTGAAGACTTACAATTAAAAAAACAAGGAAACCCTTCGTGCTAAACGACGTAGTAATGATATCCATTCCAACCCTTCACCCAACTCTCGTCTGGAAAGCCCCTCGAGCTAGACCGGATGCTTAATGAAATCTATTCCAGCTTCGTCGTCTTCCACCGTAGCCTTCATCCACCTCTCGTCTGAATACCTGCCACGTCTTCTGCGGAGCTCTGCAGGTGAAGGCGACTCTCCAGCCTCGATCACTGTATCCAGGCAAGTGCAAGGTTAGCACAGCATCCAGACCCACTCCTCTGTTGGCTCTATAAACAAAGCAGTCTGGAGAAGACGGCCTCCACGACGCACAGGAGGAAAACCTCTGTTGTGCTAGACTAAGCCAGACTCTCCTGACGAAGGGCTTCCCCTGATATGGAGACCCTTTCTCCCGTCTCAAACTCATCCCTCGGAACTCATCCAGACCCCATACCTACGTCGCATTACCAGTATCCCTTCGTCTTGCTTCTCATGTCTTCTCCTACGTCCAGGTGTATGCAAGCAGGGGATAATTGATGCCCAAGAGGTTTAACAAATGAAACGAGTTTAACAGGAGTGAGTCAGTCACTGTGTACGCCCACAGACCTAAACTACAGTAAATACCTACCATATGGACGATGTTCCCACTCGTCTCCTCGTCACAGTCTCCCTTACCTCACTCCTCCAGATCCCCTCCCTCTCTCTCTCACACACACACACACACATATATACACGCACAAACTCCCTCGATCTTTCTCAGTCGCATATCACACTCTTCTAAACACTACACATTCCATGTTTCCACATATGTAGGTCTATAAACACATTTGAATTTCATTTTTACTTCCATGAATCTTGGCTCTGTCTTTCTGTGTTTCTGCATTTGATGATACATATATATATATATATATATATATATATATATATATATATATATATATATATATATATATATATATGGGAGAAAGAATACTTCCCACTTATTACCTGCGTGTCGTAGAAGGCGACTAAAAGGGGGGGGGAGCGGGGGGCTGGAAATCCTCCCCTCTCACTTTTTTTTTTTAATTTTCCAAAAGAGGGAACAGAGAAGGGGCCCAGGTGAGGATATTCCCTCAAGGGCCCAGTCCTCTGTTCTCAACGCTACCTCGCTAATGCGGGAAATGGCGAATAGTATGAAAGAAAGAAAGAATATATATATATATATATATATATATATATATATATATATATATATATATATATATATATATATACATATATATATATATATATATATATATATATCCTCAAACATCTCATTTCCAGCACATCCATCCTCCTGCGCACAACTCTATCCATAGCCCACGCCTCGCAACCATACAACATTGTTGGAACCACTATTCCTTCAAAAATACCCATTTTTGCTTTCCGAGATAATGTTCTCGACTTCCACACATTCGTCAAGGCTCCCAGAATTTTCGCCCCCTCCCCCACCCTATGATCCACTTCCGCTTCCATGGTTCCATCCGCTGCCAGATCCACTCCCAGATATCTAAAACACTTCACTTCCTCCAGTTTTTCTCCATTCAAACTCACCTCCCAATTGACTTGACCCTCAACCCTACTGTACCTAATAACCTTGCTCTTATTCACATTTACTCTTAACTTTCTTCTTTCACACACTTTACCAAACTCAGTCACCAGCTTCTGCAGTTTCTCACATGAATCAGCCACCAGCGCTGTATCATCAGCGAACAACAACTGACTCACTTCCCAAGCTCTCTCATCCCCAACAGACTTCATACTTGCCACTCTTTCCAAAACTCTTGCATTCACCTCCCTAACAACCCCATCCATAACAAATTAAACAACCATGGAGACATCACACACCCCTGCCGCAAACCTACATTTACTGAGAACCAATCACTTTCCTCTCTTCCTACACGTACACATGCCTTACATCCTCGATAAAAACATTTCACTGCTTCTAACAACTTGCCTCCCACACCATATATTCTTAATACCTTCCACAGAGCATCTCTATCAACTCTATCATATGCCTTCTCCAGATCCATAAATGCTGCATACAAATCCATTTGCTTTTCTAAGTATTTCTCACATACATTCTTCAAAGCAAACACTTGATCCACACATCCTCTACCACTTCTGAAACCACACTGCTCTTCCCCAATCTGATGCTCTGTACATGCCTTCACCCTCTCAATCAATACCCTCCCATATAATTTACCAGGAATACTCAACAAACTTATACCTCAGTAATTTGAGGTGTGAGGTGGTTTGATCGAGTAAGTAACGTAAGGGTAAGAGAGATGTGTGGAAATAAAAAGAGCGTGGTTGAGAGAGCAGAAGAGGGTGTTTTGAAATGGTTTGGGCACATGGAGAGAATGAGTGAGGAGAGATTGACCAAGAGGATATATGTGTCGGAGGTGGAGGGAACGAGGAGAAGAGGGAGACCAAATTGGAGGTGGAAAGATGGAGTGAAAAAGATTTTGTGTGATCGGGGCCTGAACATGCAGGAGGGTGAAAGGAGGGCAAGGAATAGAGTGAATTGGAGCGATGTGGTATACCGGGGTTGACGTGCTGTCAGTGGATTGAATCAAGGTATGTGAAGCGTCTGGGGTAAACCATGGAAAGCTGTGTAGGTATGTATATTTGCGTGTGTGGACGTATGTATATACATGTGTATGGGGGTGGGTTGGGCCATTTCTTTCGTCTGTTTCTTTTTTTTTTTTTTTAAATTTTCCAAAAGAAGGAACAGAGGGGGCCAGTTGAGGATATTCCAAAAAAGGCCCAGTCCTCTGTTCTTAGCGCTACCTCGCTAACGCGGGAAATGGCGAATAGTTTAAAAGAAAGAAAGAAAGAATATATATATATATATATATATATATATATATATATATATATATATATATATATATATATATATATATAACAGCAGCAGTGATAACAGCAGTGACAACAGGAGAAGTACTGTGGTCACTGGGCACTGACAGTGACTACAGGTAGAGCAGTAACAGCAACACAGGGACAGTGATAGCAGCAAGGGAACAGCAGGAACAGCGGGAGCAGTAACAACAACCCAGTTGTTGCAACAGGAGCAGTAACAACCACAACTTTATTAGAAACGGCAGCAGTAACAGCAGTGGTAACAACCACAACAGTGGTGACACCACCGTCATTCACAACCACAACAGTGGTGACACCAGCACCATTCACAACCACAACAGTGGTGACAACACCGTCATTCACAACCACAACAGTGGTGACAACAGCACCATTCACAACCACAACAGTAGTGACAACACCGTCATTCACAACCACAACAGTGGTGACACCAGCACCATTCACAACCACAACAGTAGTGACAACACCGTCATTCACAAGCACAACATCACCAATCACAACCACAACAAGGAGAAAAACAGTAATAATAATCACAATAACGGCAATCTGTTGTGACAACACTGCTGGCAGGCAGATGTCACAACCCCTAGAGACAAAATTCCACCTCGTGAAGATACTAAGAACAATAACAACAGTAGTTGTATGGGCCTACCGGTCAACCCATTAGCTTCGAGCCTAACCACAACCAGGAAACAACCTCACACACAACACCACTTCCACAACTAGGTCTCCGGAGAGAAAGGGGGTGAGGGAGGAAGAGGAGGAGGAGGAGAAGGAGGGGTGAGGGAGGATGAGGAGGAGGAGGAGGGGTGAGGTGAGGGAGGTGGAGGAGGAGGTGGAGGGGTGAGGGAGGAGGTGGAAGAGTGGTGAGGGTGAGGGAGGATGAGGAGGAGGAGGGGTGAGGGAGGAGGAGGAGAGGGGTGAGGGAGGAGGAGGAGGAGGAGGACGGGTGAGGGAGGGGGTTTAGGATCCTTCTGTTTGGTATTAGAACTGCGTCAGGGGATTGCTGGGACGGGGCCGCCCAGAGCATCGCATGACTGGGTGATAACGGTGGGCAGGCTCCCAGCGCCGGACGGCCAATGGCGGGCCACCACCCGCTCCGCGGCCGACCAATGGGCGACGCTGTATAAATGAAGTGAGTTTTTACCTCGGCGTCACTGTGGAGTCCCATATGTCTTTATGTTGCACTCGCTTATTACCGGCACGCAGGCGACATCTGACGCAGGAGTCTTCGCTCGCCCGCCCGCCCGCTCGCTCGCCCGCCTCTCTCTCTCTCTCTCACTCTCTCTCTCTCTCTTGCTCACTCTCTCTCTCTCTCGCTCCCACAACCGTTCGCTCGGCAGACAGATGGCGCTTCAGCTGGGATTAATGATGCCCTAGCGTATCATGTCAGCATTGCCAAATGGGGCTGGAAATACTCATTATAATGAATCGTTCTGACAACAAAATTTGATTTCGTTCACCTCGAAAATAAAGACCCGTGAAAATACTCTTAAAAACACACAGACACACAGACACACACACACACACACGGGGAGGGGGATATATATATATATATATATATATATATATATATATATATATATATATATATATATATATATATATATATACAGATTGAGGGGGGGTTGTGACAAGTCTCTCAAGGAGAGAGACAAGAGAGACAGTGAGAGTAAGAGAGAGAGAGAGAGAGAGAGAGAGAGAGAGAGAGAGAGAGAGAGAGAGAGAGAGAGAGAGACAAGAGAGGTGAGTGAGTTCATGGGGAGCGACGAGACGCCGTGAGTAAATCATAAACTCCACATCCACAGCACACATGAGCCGCGTAGCCCCAGGACTTGGCCACCGTCGGCCGCTGGTGTCATTTATTGTTTTACTGTTCCTACAGGAGCAGGGGGGCAGCTTCCTCAACAGCGGAGGCATGCGGTCATTACCTCCTCCTCTACGGCGAAGAGCTCCTGGTGGGGGATAGCGATCGGGCTGGTGATGGCGGCTGGACGAGACACACAACCCAGCCACACCCGGTAGCTAGCGCCACCTGCCATGCCCGGGCGGTGGCTCGCGCAATCCTCCCTACCCCTGCCCCAGCCCAGCCACTCCCCCCTCCTCGGTCATGCCACGCCCCTCGACCACTCCCTTGCCACGCCCTTGTTCATCGACAATCCCCTTGTTTTCTTAGCGCATTGGTCTAATCACCTCGACCTTTGTCAAATCACCTCGAGGCTGTTTGACTCCCGTTGCTGTCTGGGTGTCGCCAATGCCACGCCCTCCATCGCGGCGTTGCCCCGCCCCTACCACACATCTGTCCCCGCCTCTGCCCCTCCCCAGCCATAGCCCGCACCCGCCACATCCCCGTAGTTCGCATAACCGCGCCCCTGCCACACCCACCCACCCCATACTTGCCACACCCCGTTCCCACTAACCCTGTCTCTCTTGCACCCCACTCCTAACCGCATGCCGACCCTGCCACACCCCGTCCTTGCCATAACCCGTCCACGCAACACTCCTGCTCCTGTCGTCATACCCCCGTGTTTGCCACAACCACATGCTTGCCATATCCTCCTCATCCCTGCCACATCTCGTTCCTACCACACCATCGTCGCTGCCACACCCCGTCGTTGTTACACGCCGTTTCTACCATACCATAGCCCCCTGCCACACCCCATCTCTGCCTACCCTCCATCCCTGTCACACCTTATCCCTGCAACAACCTCGCCCCTACAACACTCTAATCCCTGTCACACTCCGTCTTTGCGACACCCTTTCCATGTCTCCTCCTCCTCCTCCTCCTCCTCGTCCTACCACACCCTATTCCTGCCACATCCCGTGCAATGAGGATGGGAACAAAGTGAAAAAAAAACTCAATATGATTATCATCCAGCACAAAATAAGCTTCAGGTATTGTGAGTGTGGGAAGAACTTTGGGAGTCGACATTATCGTTAACCCGTCGCCAGAGTCCCACATTACGGGACTCTGTTGGCAAATATCAGAGCAGCTTTCGAGTATATGGATAAGAAGATAGTGAGCGAGCTGTTCATATCCTGCATGACGCCAAGACCAGATGACGCTTCTCAAGTTTGGTCACCACATCTAAAGAAGCACAAAGAGCTTTTAGAGAAGGTCCAGAGGAGAGCTACTAAGGTGGAATCAAAAGTAAGAGAGCTATGTCATAAACACTAAAGCCTTTCAGTTTACCCACTTTGAAAGAGAGAAGAGTGAGGGGTGACCTGAACATAGCCTTTTAAGTTTTTAAAACATCGATGAAGTGGACTGTGAACAATTAGTTCTTCGAGAGATGGAGCGACAGAACAACCAGAGGACATAACATGAAAATAGACAGAGAACTTGCTAAAAAAAGAAAAAAAAGAATAGCTTTTAAAAGAGTGGTGGATGAATGGAAAAAAAAAAAGGAATGAGGTTAATGCAGGACACCATGCATAAATTTAAGAAGTTGCATGATGGTAGATAATGTTCAATAGATGGGTCGGAACCCACGAGTGTAAAACTTCCTCCCTCGTACAGTGGAAATAGGTTATTGTTAACTTCCCCTGCCACACCTCGTCCCTGCAATACCCTAGCCATATTCTTATCCTTGCCACACTCCCGTCCCTGCCACACTCCTGTCTCTGCCACACCCTCATCCCAGCCACACCCATAGTCCCTGCCACATAACGTCCCTTACACACCTTATCTATGTCACATCCGACCACCCCATCCTCTCACTCTGCCACACCCCTTTCCCTACCATATCCCTATCACACTCCTTTGTCACATCTCATTCCTCATATATATATTCCTATGAGTCCACGAGGAAAATGAAACACGAAAAGTTCCCAAGTGCACTTTCGTGTAATAATCACATCATCAGGGGAGACACAAGAGAGGAATATAACAGTCAGTTGATATACATCGAAGAGACGAAGCTAGGACGCCATTTGGTAAACATGTGATTGTCCAAAACGGCGTCCTAGCTTCGTCTCTTCGATGTATATCAACTGACTGTTATATTCCTCTCTTGTGTCTCCCCTGATGATGTGATTATTACACGAAAGTGCACTTGGGAACTTTTCGTGTTTCATTTTCCTCGTGGACTCATAGGAATATCTTGATCACGCGCAAAATTGTGATCCTTTCCAACATATATATATATATATATATATATATATATATATATATATATATATATATATATATATATATATATCGTTATATTCAGCTGTGTATATAATATATATGTATATCTTAAACCATCTTTCTCTGAGCTCTTCTGTTAATCCACAGACAGGGAAAGAGACAGAATAGAAGATAGTCCGAAGACAAATAGACAGACTGACAGAAAGGCAGATAGTCGTGTGACAGACAGACAGATTGTCAGAAAGGTGGGCAATCCTGAGACAGACAGATGAAAAGATGGTCCTAAGACAGACAGATAGACAGAACGACGGTCCGAAGGCAAACATACAGACAGACAGACTGACAGGAATTTAGATCATCTTGGGACAGACAAGATAGTCAGTCCTAAGACAAACAGACAGACAGAATGACAGAAATTTAGATAATCCTTGGACAGACAGGAGAGATAGTCTTAAGATAGACAGACAGACAGACAGAAATTTAGATACTTCAAAGACAGAGAGACAGATAGAAACTTAGATACTCCTAAAACGGACAGGACAGGGAGTCCAAAGACAGACAGATACGCAGACAGACGGAGAGAAAGATAGGCAGACAGTCCCAAGACAGACAAATGGAAAGATGCTCCCACATACAGAAAGCGAGACATTGAACCAATAAGTACAACAGTGACCCCACTGAGTAAAGTAGTGACCCCTTGAAAAAAAAAACGGTAACCGTAAGTAAACCAGTGATCCCACTGAGTAAACTAATGACCCTTTAAGTAAATCTACGACCCTAAGTAAACCAATGACCCTAATGAGTAAATCAGTGACCAATGAGTAAACCTACGACCCTAAGTAAACCAATGACCCCAAATGAGTACATCAGTGACCCCTTGAGTAAACCTACGACCCTAAGTAAACCAATGACCCCAAATGAGTACATCAGTGACCCCTTGAGTAAACCTACGACCCTAAGTAAACCAATGACCCCAAATGAGTACATCAGTGACCCCTTGAGTAAACCTACGACCCTAAGTAAACCAATGACGCCACTGAATAAACCAGTGACCCCTTAAGTAAATCTGCGGCAATAAGTAAACCAGTCACCTTGAGTAAACCCATAACCAATTGAATGATTGGGCCAGCGACCCTGCGTAAACCAGTCACCCTGAACAAACCAGTGGCTCCCCGAATGAAACAGTGACCCTGAGGGTAAACCAGACTTCCCTGAGTAAGACAAGGTCCCCTGTGTAAACCAGTGCTGCCCTGAGTAAACCAGTGAATCCTAAGTGACTCAAAGATTCTTTGTAATAACCAGAGGAGCCCCTTTAAGTAAACCATTCACTACTTGAGTAAACCAGGGAAGCAATGACCGATATGATTAAACTAGTGATCGCCCCAAAATGTAAACCATTGACCTGTGAGTCAGCCATTGACCCCTGAGTAAACCAGTGACCTGCTAAGTGAACCACTTACTACCTAAGTAAAACAGAGACCCTTAAGTAAACCAACGACTCCCTAAGTAAACCAATAGCTCATGAATAATCAGTGACCCTATATGCAAACCAGCGACCTCCACAAGTAAACTTATGACCCTCTGAGTAAACTCAAGCTCCCAATCCCCTGGGGAAGACCAAGTCAGGAAGTGTTAAAGGTTAAGAAACGATGCGAAGCAATGGAACGAATGAAACAGTTAGCGAAAGATGGAATGAAAGGAACAGGGAAAAAAATAAGGATGGGTGGATAAGAATAGGAGTAAGGTGTGGGGGAAAAAAATAGGGGGTGGCGTGGGGGAAAATAGAATAACGGAACAATTGAGATGATAAGGAGTTAGTGAGAGACAGAATGATAGAAGAGATAGGAGGTGAGAAATACAGTTGGAACATAATCGAATACCTGGGGAAGAGGGTGGATCGTAGATTGAATTAGCTCACTATGAGGTGTATAAGCCCACCATCTCTGGGGTAGGAGAGTTAATCGGTAGGCTGAATTGCGTGAACCTATACGGTTAGGTTCAGGGAAACGCGCACTAAAGAGCTATAAAATCACTTTCCTCCACTTAAATGTTGTCAGATAAGCCTTATCAGTAATGCAATATACGATAAGCATGACAAGTGAGCTGATGAGACAGTACTCCTACTGGGGTGAAAGATGTGATATGACAGGGTGGCCAGATACCCATGGCAAGCTAGCAAGATGGTATGACAGTGTGAGTGAGTACCGTAGAAAAACGAAGTGACAAAAATAACTCATTTATCAAGCCACTCGAGTGGACACGATAGAGTAGCCAGCCTTCCTTTAGGAGGTCTTCGATGTCGAACTGCAACTTGGGGACGAGGGATCTCAGGTGGCAGGAGGTGATGGTGGTGGGGTTAGTACAATATAGCATCCTCCCGAACTGTTGAGTGAGGGGGGGCCAGTTGATTGCTGGAAAGACCAGGGTGTTTGAGCGCCTCTTGATACGTGGTGTAAAAGCGATCAAGCATGATCTTGCATGTCCACTTGTGCGCCTCTTCCAGGAATCCCTTTTGTGTGGTGGGGAGGTCATGAAGACCAGGCTAGAGAGACGGAGGTGAGTGTAAGGAGAATGGGAGTTGAGTAGATGTTCCTCAGTTCAAGCGGAAGGAGTCCAAGTGCCTGGAAGTCTACGAAGAATGAGACGATAGCTGGAGGATTTGACGATGCATCTGACCTGTTCCCTCTAGCTTCAATGATCGTCTAGAGTAACCCCGAGACTTTTGGTGGACTTGTTACCCTGGAGGAGGCCGGGGCCTAGTGAGACAGTAGCGGGTTGTGATAGGGTTAGAAAGCTTGGTGGAATGAACAACTTGGAAGGGACTGGAGCCTAGTGAGAAAGTAGAGGGTGGGACAGAGTTAGAAGCTTTGTGGACTGAACAACCAAGTGGGGGGTTGGTGTGGCCTAGTGAGACAGTAGGTGGGTGGGACAGGGTTGGAAGCCAGGCTTGGTGTGCCTGACTCTACTCTCTTGAACTGGTATGATGGTGACGTGGCTGGCGGTTGACCCAGTTCTGAAGGGGTTGTTGTGGGTGTTCCAGGGGGAGACGATGTAGTCAGAAGAACAGAGTTGTCGACGTTGACAAAAGTGGAGGAGCCCGTTCGACGTGCTTCCATTGTGCAGATGGGTCTGTGTGGTACCTGCGTGCATGTCTGTGTGTGTGTGTGTGTGTGTGTGTGTGTGTGTGTGTGTGTGTGTGTGTGTGTGTGTGTGTGTGTTTTAAGAGATACATCTCTCATTTCTGTACGTTTCTGTGAGTACGTCAGAGACCACAAATAAGTCTGTGGGCAGGTATGTCTATGTGTCTCTATACTCCTCACCATCTTTCTATAGTCAATCTTCTCTATCTATCTTTCTGTGTCCCTTCTTTCGTTCACTCGTTTTTCTTCCTGTTCTTCATCTGTGCATCAGCCGACATTCTCACGGACATAGACTCCCGTAAGCCGCCTCTCTGCCTGCCTCCCTCTTCTCTCTCTCTCTCTCTCTCTCTCTCTCTCTCTCTCTCTCTCTCTCTCTCTCTCCCCGGCACCAGCATCAGACGATCCCCATCAACTATGTCGTTCTCCGAGACTTTCTACCTCACAGAGAGAAAGCTTGATAATGCAAAGATGTCTAGAAATATATATTTTCCCCCGTGTTATATCACTACAGGTTCGTTAAGGATCCATAGCTAGTGTGGGTGTGTCATCAACTGCTTCAAGCTTCGAGAGCCAGTCTGCGTGAGACGTTAAGTTCGTAATCTATAGAGAGATTGCATGTATCATTACGTTCGTAAAGTATCTATAGCTACTCTCTTCGTGGCATTACGTTCGTAAAGTATCTATATCTACTCTACTCGTGGCATTACGTTCGTAAAGTATCTATATCTACTCTCCTCTTGACATTACGTACGTAAAGTATCTATAGCGACTCTACTCGTGACATTACGTTCGTAAAGTCATCTGTAGTTACGTCTTCTTGTTAGCAATGCTGTGTGAGATGATAATGATGTCCATTTAGCTTACAAAAGAGGCGAAGAGAATACTATTTCGTCTCATTATACCCAACGCTCCATGAACCATCCAATCGAGTCTTACCAAACTTATCTCACTGGATCCTTCACTCATACAAGCCATACGAGAGAAAGTCACTGAAATGAAGTTCTAAGTTTGAGAGACTATGTAGCGTAGCGGGCGAGACACACACACACACACACACTCTGGGTTCTTGTCTGAGATAACGATACGAGGGTGAGTCATGTAGCCTTTTCGCCTTCTCTGCTCTGACATCATCTACATAATCCACAAGGTCATCACAGACCCCCATCCTGTAGGTCAGACTTATGTGACCAGGTCATGAGGGGTGATGACGCTAGGGTAACACATTTCTGACTAGAAGTAATCAAAGAAGTGATTGATGTGTGTGTGTGTGTGTGTGTGTGTGTGTGTGTGTGTGTGTGTGTGTGTGTGTGCGCGCGCACGCGCGCGCATTTGTTTGTACATGTGCATACACGCACGTGGTAATATGTATTTGATTGTATACGTGCATGTGTGTGTGTGTGCGCGCGTGTGTGTGTGTGTGTGTGTGTCTGTGTGTGTGTGTGTGTCTGTGTGTGTGTCTGTGTGTGTGCGCGTGTGTGTGTGTGCGCATTTGTTTGTATATGTGCATACATGGACGTGGTAATATGTATTTGATTGTATCCGTGCGTGTGTGTGTGTGTGTGTGTGTGTGTGTGTGTGTGTGTGTGTGTGTGTGTGCGCGCGCGCGCGCGCGAGTGTTTGCGATTACTATCTGTGTGCTACAGGAAGGGAGTTTTACACTCATGTTTCCCAGTCTCTTAACCTTGTGAATAAGTACCGTGTTTTTACTCCTATGTGTATGTATACACAAACACACTCTCTTAGCCTAGCCAAGTGTGCGTGTGGATATACATTCAAGTGTATGTGATTGTGTGCTTGCTTGCATACATATGTAACTGTATGTTTGTATGAATGTATGTGTGGATGCGACTGTATGAGAAGGTGTGCATAAATGTTTCTGTAAGTGCAGTGTTCGCGCGTGTGTGAATATGGGTTTGGTATACGAGTAAAAGTGACTTGTGTTATTTCCTATTTGTTATTATACCTATTTGTGCATACGGCCGATTTGTGTATACACACACACACACACACACACACATACACACACACACACACACACACATACACACGAGGCTCAGCCTCTTAAGTCCCACGTTTTAATGTCTTATGATTTCTTCACATTTTCGAATGGTAGGTCACAGTTACTTGCTCTCTGCCTGGCCTGTTTCGTGAGTCCACCATTCTCCTGCAATAATTGCTTCATCCCCTCCCTCAGTACACTTCCTCGCCTCCCTCCGTACACTCCCTCACCTGCCTTCGTACACTCCCTCACCTCCCTCCGTACACTCCTCAACTCCCTCCGTAAACCTCCGTTACCTAACATCCAGCCGCGCCCTCTCGTCCTGGATTCCACTCTACAACCAGAGAACTGTTCTCTGCAAACAGTATCATGGCATCTTAGAGATCTCTATGTACTTATTGTATCTCCCTTAATCCTTATTCTCCTCCAGTGAGGGTAAAAGTTCAGGTGCCTCCCTCCTCTCCCTGTGGATCGCTCCTCCCAGTTCTGATCCCTTGTTTGTTGTAGACTTTGAAAACCTTCCCAGTGGCACTGAAGAGCCTGGAGTGTCGAGGGATGACCCATCGAACGTCAGTAATGTGGAACGACTGTACTGCCCAAGGGTCCAACAGACCCGGCTGGGGAAAATGTAAAAAAAAAGGAGTTCTAATTGCAATCTACTGAAAACAGAAAATGGACATGAACTTTATGCTTTGATGTACTTTATCAAGTTATAAGATTAGGAAAACATAAATGGAAGTGACAAGTGTTAAAAGAAAATTCAGATAAAGATGAAAATTAATAATGAAAAACGTTTCACAGAAACTATTCATTTAAAGGTCTTAATATCAAAGTTATCCATTCTCCTGCAGGGAAGACAGAAAGCTTCCTTGCATTACCATGATCTACAAGCCATATATTATCTACAGTTTATTCATCCCCCACAATATCCATGAGTCTATCAGACTCAAACACCACTAACCACAAAGGAAGGAATAGCAGCACAGAGTAACACACCCGCCCTCGGCGGTGTCTAAACAAGAACTGAAGATAGAGGGACCTACGTGGTCATACACACATGGGATAACACCGTAAAACAAACGAACCTATGGCTAGTATTCCAAGGTGAATGTGAATCTACGTCTTGTACCGTACGACTCTCCTGATCTCACAGTCCGTAAACTGGAAGAAGGTTTTGACAGTGACGAAACAATATACTTTGCATCCCTCACGATTCTTC
>NC_092226.1:7983052-7988052 GCF_036320965.1 Panulirus ornatus | reverse complement strand
CATGCAATTACATTAAGTATGATTTTATTAGCATAATTATACGTCCCGGTACGGTAATTGCGCCAATTATCTGGGAAATATCATTCGAGACAGATGTAAGTGGAAGTTTATCAATAGACTCATGTAAATATTAAACTGTATGATAAAGGGGAAAAAGGCATGGTAAATGTAATAGATTCTCGTCGCCACCAGACTGTGTGTCTGCCTCCCTCGTGGACTTCAAACATCTTTGCAGAAAATGCATCTTGGGGAGTGGAAGAAGGAAAACGTGGAGACAGTCCCCCTCCTTTTCTTCTTCTTCCTCCTCCTGTTCCTCATCCTCATCCTTCTTCTCCTCTTCTTCTTCCTCCTCCTCCTTCTCTTCATCCTTATCCTTCTCCTCTTCTTCCTTCTCCTCCTCTTCTTCCTCCTCCTCCTCCTCCTCCTCCTCTTCATCCTCATCCTTCTCCTCTTCTTCCTTCTCCTCCTCTTCCTCCTCCTTCTCATCCTCATCCTTCTCCTCTTCTTCCTTCTCCTCCTCTTCTTCCTCCTCTTCCTCCTCCTTATCCTCATCCTTCTTCTCTTCCTCCTCTTCCTCCTCCTCTTCCTCTACCACCTCCAACAACACCCCGACACCTATGCAGTCCTCAAACAACCTCCCATTTAAAAAAGCCTAGGAAGGGGAAAGGGGAGAAGGGCGGGCGGAGTTTTAGCGTCAACGAAGAGAAATAAGAAATTGCTGACACTCGCTTGTGGCTGGAGGAGGAGATGAGGCCATCACCGTCTCCCAGGTAAACCGGTCTTGGGTGGTGAGACTGTAGCGATGGTAGAAGACCCTCCTGATGATTAGTGTTTCCGGTCACTAAGCTTGTTGAAGATCATGAGACCATTTCTGAGGCGACAGCGAGGCAGGAGGGAAAAGAAAAACAAAAAAAACAAGGACTGTGATCTGACAGTCAACATGGCTTGAACACAATATATCAGACAGTCAACATAGTTGGATGACCACAATATATCTAAGGTCAATATAGCTGACAACAACATATCTGACGTCACCATAGCTGGCCACAACATATCTTGACGTCATCATAGCTGGCCACAACATATCTGACGTCACCATAGCTGACCACAACATATCTGACGTCAACATAGCTGGCTACAACATATCTGACGTCAATATAGCTGACGACAACATATCTGACGTCAACATACCCGACTACAACATATTTGAGGTCACCATAGCTGTCCACAGCATATCCAACGTCACCATAGTTGACCACAATATATCTGACGTCAGCATAGCTGGCCACAACATATCTTGACGTCATCATAGCTGGCCACAACATATCTGACGTCACCATAGTTGGCCACAACATATCTGACGTCACCATAGCAGGCCACAACATATCTGACGTCACCATAGCTGACCACAACATATCTGACGTCAGCATAGCTGACCACAACATATCTGACGTCACCATAGCTGACCACAACATATCTGAAGTCAACATAGCTGACCACAACGGGAGAATAAGCTCCTTGTATTTACATCAGTTAGTGGAGAAGGATTTTGTGTTGACACCGCGAGTGAAAGATCCACCAATGGCCGTGGCTTTGTCTAACTTCACATAACGAAACAAAGCAGAGTCTCGTCAAAGAACCTCTCGTCTCAGAGGAGTCCATCCTTCCCCTGCTACTGAGTGTAGGGCAGCTGTAGAGCTGTTGGGGGGTCTTAGGTCACAGAAAATGGGGTCCTGTGTTTATGTAATAACAACAACGATGATGATGTATATATATATATATATATATATATATATATATATATATATATATATATATATATATATATATATATAATGCCCTGTTTCTATTTTTTTGTCTTTTCCTCATTTCGAGATGCCATAAGACCATTTGGCACGAGTTTCGATGGTGTGTGCCTTACCTACCTACCTACTTATCTACTTATCTACCTACTTATCTACCTACCTACTTAACCATCCAGGGCGTAAGTAGGTAGGTAAGTCTCCACTCTCGTCACCTTCCCTCCTCTAGCCACCCCCCCCCCCTCATCCCATCCCATCCCTCTATCCTTCCTTCTCCCCTCCCCCAATCCACCCCTCTCATCTCCCTTCCCCTAACCAACCCCTGCCAGCCAGCCATCCCCCTCCCTTCCGCAGACAGAGACTCTTGGCGACGTCCTGAATAATTTGTCGCTAATCTCTGGGCCTGAGGAGGAGGGAGGAGGGGGGGGGGAAGGGGGGCGGAGGGCCCCGCGCCGCCCCTCCCCGCGCCGCGCCCTCTTCACCCTCACTCCCTCCCCCTTGTACTGGGCCTCTTGCAGGAGTCATTAGCCTGTCTGCAGGAGTGCTGCTGTTACTGCTGCTGTTACAGCTGCTGTTACTGCTGTTACAGCTGCTGTTACTGCTGTTGCAGCTGCTGTTACTGCTGTTACTGCTGTTGCAGCTGCTGTTACTGCTGTTACAGCTGCTGTTACTGCTGTTACAGCTGCTGTTACTGCTGTTACAGCTGTTCTTGTTCTGCTGTTGTTCTTGTTCTGTTGCTACTGCTGCTGTTGTTCTTCTTGTTCTGTTGCTGCTGCTGTTGTTCTTGTTCTGCTGCTGCAAGCTAATCAGTCCATTTCTCTTGTTTGCTTTGTTGTTGTGAACGTCCACATCAGGCGCGTGTGACGCTCCAGCCGACGCGGCTGCGATGGTTGTGTGACGGGGATGTGGTGGATGGTGAATAGATAGGTGACGGACATTGGAGTGGGTGGTGACGGTCGTGTGACGGATGTATGACAACTGCGTGACGGGCTGTGATGATTGTGTGACGACGGTGTGGTGATAGTGTGACAAATATGTAGCTGCCTGTGTGACGGATATGCAACTGTGACGGCTTTGTGACGGGCTTTGTGTGAAGGGATGAAGAGCGTCCCGAGTAATTCACTCATAAGCTTTTGTCTCATAATCATGTAAAGCTTCAAGCTTCACGTCTTTCCCATCTCAGTGGCTATGTGAAGCTTCAAGTTTCATGTCTTTCCCATTCTCAGTGGCTATGTGAAGCTTCAAGCTTCTTGTCTTCCCATTCTCAGTGGCTGTGTGAAGCTTCAAGCTTCTTGTCTTCCCATTCTCAGTGGCTGTGTGAAGCCTTAAGCTTCTTGTCTTCCCATTCTCAGTGGCAATGTGAAGCTTCAAGCTTCATGTCTTCCCATTCTCAGTGGGTGTGTGAAGCCTTAAGCTTCTTGTCTTCATATTCTCCGTGGCTGTGTGAAGCCTTAAGCTTCTTGTCTTCCCATTCTCAGTGGCTATGTGAAGCTTCAAGCTTCATGTCTTCCCATTCTCAGTGGGTGTGTGAAGCCTCAAGGTTCTTGTCTTCCCATTCTCAGTGGCTATGTGAAGCATCAAGCTTCATGTCTTTCCCATCTCAGTGGCTATGTGAAGCTTCAAGCTTCTTGTCTTCCCATTTTCAGTGGCTATGTGAAGCTTCAAGCTTCATGTCTTTCCCATCTCAGTGGCTATGTGAAGCCTTAAGCTTCTTGTCTTCCCATTCTTAGTAGCTATGTGAAGCATCAAGCTTCATGTCTTTCCCATCTCAGTGGCTATGTGAAGCCTTAAGCTTCTTGTCTTCCCACTCTCAGTGGCTATGTGAAGCTTCAAGCTTCATGTCTTCCCATTCTCAGTGGGTGTGTGAAGCCTTAAGCTTCTTGTCTTCCCATTCTCAGTGGCTATGTGACGCCTCAAGCTTCATGGCTTCCCATATTAGTAGCTATGTGAAGCCTCAAGCTTCTATTGTCCAATCTGAAGCGTCTGACATCTGTAACAGATCCTACATTTCTCATCTATCCTGCGGGATATCATTTTGATGAGAAAAGACTCTCATTTATCCTAATAGAAAAAAAAGTGAGACATATTGACAAGGACAACTCTTATTTTTCCTACAGTGAGGACAAAGAGAGATCCTTTGTTACTGCCCACAAATACCCGAACTTCAATTGTGTTTTTAAGACTGTTGGGTCTGATGAAGTTCGAGGAAAAGGCTCCTTCGGCAGCTCCTGTGATGTTGTATGTATTCAGGGAAAAATTCCAGGAAGAGAGAGAGAGAGAGAGAGAGAGAGAGAGAGAGAGAGAGAGAGAGAGAGAGAGAGAGAGGAGGTAGGTGCACACACACACACACACTATTGGATCTCATGTTTGTACACCACGCCTGAAGAGAAGAGAGAGCTGGTAGAGAAGGTTCAGAGGAGGGCAACAAAGAAGGTAACAGTATTAAAGCAGCTGAGTTATAGGGAAAGGCTATAGAGGCCTTAGACTTGCCCACCTTGTAAGAGAGAAGAGTGAGGAGTGATCTGATCACAACTTTTAACCAGAATGATGGCGTAGACAGCGAACAGTTCTTCGAAAGACGTTGAAAACAGAACAAAATGAGGACATCACATGATATCAAGGAAAAATGTGAAAAACGACGTAGGGAAGTGATTGGATCGCATGAGAGTGGTGGATGAATGTAATAAATGACTGAAAACGTGGTTGATACAGACAGCAAACAGAGATGTGAGAAGTATGATACTAAAAAATGTTTAAAGAGATAAGGAGCCACGCCAGTGCCAAACTCCCTCCCTCCTCGTACAGTACAAATAGGTGATAACATACAAGAATCATATCTTCATACTTTTGCAGACGATAATGAAACTGAAGAAAGACAGACAGACAGACAAACAGATAGACAGACAGACGTACTGTCACACAGAACACCAATCACATAGCCAAACATATCCCACAAAGAATTACTTCCACAGCAAAGGTCAGAGTACATTACATTGTACACTTGGTTAAGGCAATTCAGGAACGTAATGCTGTGAGGTGTAAGATGTAATAAGGTCCACCACACGCGAAAGCATTCGATCTCCTGACCAGAGGGAAATTCCCCTCCCCCCTTCCCTTTTTTTCTATTCAGTTTGAAGAAAAAGAAAAAACTGGAAGGTATTACTATTACAGAAGAGAGAAAAGAGATTTGAGGTTAAA
>NC_092226.1:7963052-7978052 GCF_036320965.1 Panulirus ornatus | reverse complement strand
ATCATTTACGTCCTACTATCACCGTATCATTTACGTCCTACTATCACCGTATCATTTACGTCCTACTATCACCGTATCATTTACGTCCTACTATCACCGTATCATTTACGTCCTAGTATCACCGTATCATTTACGTCCTAGTATCACCGTATCATTTACGTCCTAGTATCATCGTATCATTTACGTCATAGTATCACCGTATCATTTACGTCCTAGTATCACCGTATCATTTACGTCCTAGTATCACCGTATCATTTACGTCCTAGTATCACCGTATCATTTACGTCCTAGTATCACCGTATCATTTACGTCCTAGTATCACCGTATCATTTACGTCCTAGTATCACCGTATCATTTACGTCCTAGTATCACCGTATCATTTACGTCCTAGTATCACCGTATCATTTACGTCCTAGTATCACCGTATCATTTACGTCCTAGTATCACCGTATCATTTACACTTCAGGACACCGATTCATTTACACTCCGTGAAAATCGTATGGTTTCCAAGTGGTTGATGAAGCTTGCTGGCACCACTCTGGCTTACTCCACCTTCAGTGCGGGGCAGAGCTAAAGAAGCTCGCGGCTAACATACGAAGCTTTAGCTTTCATAGAGGGCTTCAGCTACCATATAGGGCTTTAGCTTTTATAAAGGACTTCAGCCAATATATGGGGCAATAGCCTTCAGCTACCATACAAAGCTTTAGCTTGCATAAAAGGCCTCAGCTAAAATAAGTGGACTTCAGCCAACGTAAGAGTCTTCAGCTGATATGTGAAGCTTTAGCTTCATATATCAGCTATCATAAGGGAGCTTTAGCCAACATAAGAGTCTTCAGCTAACAGACGAAGCTATAGCTTACATAAAGGGCTTCAGGTAACATAAGTGCCTTCAGCCATATAAGTGTCTTCAACCAACATAAGAAACTTCAGGTGAAATTTTAGGCCTCAGCTAAAAAAAGAGACCTGGTAACGTAGGGGCTTCAGCTAACATAACAGCATTCAGCTGTTATTAGTGGCGTAAACTAACTCAAGGGGCTTCAGCGAACGTAAGATGTTTCAGCTGATATAAAGGGCGTCAGCTAACATAAGAGGCTTCAGCTAACATGAGAGGCTTCAGCTAATATTAAGAGGCTTCGGCTAATATTAAGAGACTTCACCTAACATTAAGAGACTTCACCTAACATTAAGAGACTTCAGCTAACATTAAGAGACTTCAGCTAACATTAAGAGGCTTCAGCTAACATAAGAGGCTTCAGATAACGTATAATGCCCCAGCTAACATAAGAACTGTCAGCTAGTATAAGGAGTTCCTCTTCTCCAGCTCGACCCTGAGGGAGAAATAAATAAGGAAACTTTTGACCAACAGCTAAACACCAACAGTGACGCAGAGAAACACCAACAGTGACACACAGAGAAACACCAACAGTGACACACAGAGAAACACCAACAGTGACACACAGAGAAACACCAACAGTGACACACAGAGAAACACCAACAGTGACACACAGAGAAACACCAACAGTGACACACAGAGAAACACCAACAGTGACACACAGAGAAACACCAACAGTGACACAGAGAAACACCAACAGTGACACAGAGAAACACCAACAGTGACACAGAGAAACACCAACAGTGACACAGAGAAACACCAACAGTGACACAGAGAAACACCAACAGTGACACAGAGAAACACCAACAGTGACACAGAGAAACACCAACAGTGACGCAGAGAAACACCAACAGTGACACAGAGAAACACCAACAGTGACACACAGAGACACACCAACAGTGACAAACAGAGAAACACCAACAGTGACACAGAGAAACACCAACAGTGACGCAGAGAAACACCAACAGTGACACAGAGAAACACCAACAGTGACACAGAGAAACAGGACGGACAGAAACACGATGTCGTGTGTAGAATTCATAGCAAGACCTTCCAGTATAGAAAAACGATGACCACAAAACTCCACTGTATGGTCAGCAGTTCCTCTGTCAGTGACTAACAAGAGAGTTAAACATGGCGAGAGGTTTGTACCCTCCTGACACCTTTTGGATCCCTCCTTCAAGCAAGAGGTTTATATCCTCTAAATCCTAACACCTTTTGGATCCCTCCTTCAAGCAAGAGGTTTATATCCTCTAAATCCTAACACCTTTTGGATCCCTCCTTCAAGCAAGAGGTTTATATCCTCCAAATCCTAACACCTTTTGGATCCCTCCTTCAAGCAAGAGGTTTATACCCTCCAAATCCTAACACATTTTGGATCCCTCCTTCAAGCAAGAGGTTTATATCCTCCAAATCCTAACACCTTTTGGATCCCTTCTTCACCCTCATTCATGATAGATTCATCCTTCCCCCCCCCCCCCCCTAGAAATGAGAAAGGACCCCCCCCAAAAAAAAAGGATAAATAACTGTAATGAGAAAATAGAATAAATATCGACATTGGTAGCCAGCGGCCGACTCTTATAACATTAGTGGTAACAAAGAAAATGATGGTCACTTTAATCGTCTGATCGAGACCTACGCTACCAGCATTCTGATTAACATCATCAAAACTGGTTGCCTTGCGTGAGATGGTGACCTCTCTCTCCCTCTCTCTCCCTCTCTCTCTCTCTCTCTCTCTCTCTCTCTCTCCCCTAGGGGAGGTGGGGGCGACGATGGTGCCCTTGAGCACGACGATGTGGGCCCTTGAGCACGAGGGTTAAGTGCCCTTGAACACGAGGGTTAACTGCCCTTGAACACGAGGGTTAAGTGCCTTAAACACGAAAGTACGTGCCCTTAAGCACAACTGTAAGTGCCCTAAACACGAGGGTAAGTGCCTTAAACACGAAAATACGTGCCCTTAAGCACAACTGTTAGTGCCCTGAATACGAGGGTAAGTGCCTTAAACACGAAAGTACATACCCTGAACAAGAGGGTAAGTGCCCTTGAGCAAGATGGTAAGTGCCCTTGAGCACGACGTTAAGCGCCTTGGGCTCAACAATCAGGTCCTTGAGCACGACTTGACGACCCTTGCGTTACGATGTCGTGGTATTTGACGTCACCCTCAACCCAAGGGTCGTACCGTCGTGTGCTCAAAGGGTCGTACCATCTGCTTCAACGGAGGCACTGAAACGTCTCAAACCAAAGCACGCGGGAGAACCTCGCCTTCCCCCAGAACCAAACACCAAAATCATTGATGTATTTCTAATTTACTTTCTGACGTATTTCTAATTTACTCAAGAACCCGAGGACCATTTTCTATGAAAGGCTCCTTCCTTGTGTTACCCAGGATCTCTTTCTGAAAAGGTTCCTGTTGGACAAGGTTGCGCTACTTTCAGTAGCAGGGAAATGCACACTCGTTTGGAGTGAGAAGTTTTTTTTGACGAAGCTGTACTCTCCGATGATAACAGCCAGCCTCGCCAAAGACGACTATCAACCAACTCGCTGTGTAACCCCGTGCGGGAGGAGTCCGGTAACACCAACTGTCGACCTTTCTACATATAAAAGCCTTTAACTCCATAATCCATGGGGGGGACAAAGAGGTGATTTAGTCTCCCCTAGTTTCACTCCATTTACCTACGTTAGGTCTGTATCAGGAAGGAGCTCCTTATCTATTTTGCAGGGAATAGGTGGTGCTTTGAAGATTACGGAGGTGTGTTATCAAAGGTATCTTTGAAAACCACGAGATAAGTGTTCTTAAACCCCAGGACACACCAGGTCAAGTTGGAAATATTGACAAGCTGCTCTTCCATCACACAAGGTTAGCTTTCTAGTGTCTTTCCTCATCCCTTCTCCTTTTCTTAGCCACGAGATCTAAGCTCTATCTTGAACGAAAACATTCGAAAACAAACATAGTGAGGACAGGGCTTGTACGGTCGGAATTCACACACATACACACACACACACACACACACACACACACACACACACACACACACACACACACACACACACACACACACACACTCACCTCATCTGAAACACGTTCTGGGCTAACTAGGACGAAATTGGCTGACCCAAGACTTCCTACAGCCTAACACTGAGGCTTGAGTTGAGCACCGATAACCTTCTCTTAGCATTAAACTCAAAACCGTCATCTTATGGCTTAGTATCACGGTTTAGTATGCAACTCTTGCCCACCCTCCCTACTTCGTAGCCAGAGTATCTCATGAAATACAGTTTCGTCAGTTAATCTCTTTGTAAGGATGTTTCGCTACAGTGGTGTTCAGTGGACAGTTCCTCTGTACAGTGGCTTCTGTTGCCACACTTAACCTCGCCTCAGCGTCTGTTTGCTTTCTCCAGCATGTGTGGTGTGAGTTCTAATAATTCCAAGATCAAAAACTAATTTCGAAACTGTATTGAATGAGTTTACGTTCATCCTAAGCTGTATCTATAATGTACCAGCAGAGTACAGACAACGTATAGACAATTATCTTTCTATCATTCTGAAGGTTTAGCATATAGTTGGCATACATATGTTAGTATGTAGTTGTGTATGATAGCTTTACGGGTGTTACCGGACGCAGCCCGCCGGTGCCGAGCGAAGAAAATGACCTTCAGTGAAGTTGTATCATCGTCTATTAAGGAAAGGGAGTAACAGCCTCGATGAAGAACTTCTTATTCCAAAGGAGTTCATCATTTCCCTGCTACGGGAGGTAGCGCAACGTTAGAGAACTGCAGGAGCAGGAGGGAGAGGTATGCCGAGATAAGAATGAATACATTTCTGAACAATAACCCTATGCCATAATTTCTTTATATACATCTATCATTAAAGGATTCATTTTGGCGTCGATTTACTTTGGAAATGACCACAGCTCCAAGGCTGCGCTACGTTCAGAAGCAGGGATAAGACGGGCTTCTTGGAAGCGTGAAGTTTTTCTGACGAGACATACTCTGTTTCGTCTATATCTTGCTGTGTCTTTCGCATATTACATCTTCAGCCGAAGAAAGTCAGCATATCATACTGTATATGAAGGGGACACAGATACCCAAGAAGAGAAAGCAGGTGTTGAGATTAAGCTTTGGCCAAGAAGAGAAAGCAGATGCTAAGGTAAGCTTTGGCCACGTAGGATATTATAAGCTGCTACTGATCTGACCTGTAAAAGGTTGATAGCGACGTGACCCTAGGCGGACGGGTCAGGTCAGGATGGATTTGTCCAGGTTACGTCAGACCACTTCACCTAGGGGGCCCCTCTCTGTGTGTGTGACTCCTGATATATATATATATATATATATATATATATATATATATATATATATATATATATATATATATATATATATTTTTTTTTTTTTTTTTTTTTATACTCTGTCGCTGTTTCCCGCGTTTGCGAGGTAGCGCAAGGAAACAGACGAAAGAAATTCCCCAACCCCCCCCATACACATGTACATACACACGTCCACACACACAAATATACATACCTACACAGCTTTCCATGGTTTACCCCGGACGCTTCACATGCCTTGATTCAATCCACTGACAGCACGTCAACCCCTGTACACCACATCGCTCCAATTCACTCTATTCCTTGCCCTCCTTTCACCCTCCTGCATGTTCAGGCCCCGATCACACAAAATCTTTTTCACTCCATCCTTCCACCTCCAATTTGGTCTCCCTCTTCTCCTCGTTCCCTCCACCTCCGACACATATATCCTCTTGGTCAATCTTTCCTCACTCATTCTCTCCATGTGCCCAAACCATTTTAAAACACCCTCTTCTGCTCTCTCAACCACGCTCTTTTTATTTCCACACATCTCTCTCACCCTTACGTTACTTACTCGATCAAACCACCTCACACCACACATTGTCCTCAAACATCTCATTTCCAGCACATCCATCCTCCTGCGCACAACTCTATCCATAGCCCACGCCTCGCAACCATACAACATTGTTGGAACTACTATTCCTTCAAACATACCCATTTTTGCTTTCCGGGATAATGTTCTCGACTTCCACACATTTTTCAAGGCTCCCAAAATTTTCGCCCCCTCCCCCACCCTATGATCCACTTCCGCTTCCATGGTTCCATCCGCTGACAGATCCACTCCCAGATATCTAAAACACTTCACTTCCTCCAGTTTTTCACCATTCAAACTCACCTCCCAATTGACTTGACCCTCAACCCTACTGTACCTAATAACCTTGCTCTTATTCACATTTACTCTTAACTTTCTTCTTCCACACACTTTACCAAACTCCGTCACCAGCTTCTGCAGTTTCTCACATGAATCCGCCACCAGCGCTGTATCATCAGCGAACAACAACTGACTCACTTCCCAAGCTCTCTCATCCCCAACAGACTTCATACTTGCCCCTCTTTCCAAGACTCTTGCATTTACCTCCCTAACAACCCCATCCATAAACAAATTAAACAACCATGGAGACATCACACACCCCTGCCGCAAACCTACATTCACTGAGAACCAATCACTTTCCTCTCTTCCTACACGTACACATGCCTTACATCCTCGATAAAAACTTTTCACTGCTTCTAACAACTTGCCTCCCACACCATATATTCTTAATACCTTCCACAGAGCATCTCTATCAACTCTATCATATGCCTTCTCCAGATCCATAAATGCTACATACAAATCCATTTGCTTTTCTAAGTATTTCTCACATACATTCTTCAAAGCAAACACCTGATCCACACATCCTCTACCACTTCTGAAACCACACTGCTCTTCCCCAATCTGATGCTCTGTACATGCCTTCACCCTTTCAATCAATACCCTCCCATATAATTTACCAGGAATACTCAACAAACTTATACCTCTGTAATTTGAGCACTCACTCTTATCCCCTTTGCCTTTGTACAATGGCACTATGCACGCATTCCGCCAATCCTCAGGCACCTCACCATGAGTCTTACATACATTAAATAACCTTACCAACCAGTCAACAATACAGTCACCCCCTTTTTTAATAAATTCCACTGCAATACCATCCAAACCTGCTGCCTTGCCGGCTTTCATCTTCCGCAAAGCTTTTACTACCTCTTCTCTGTTTACCAAATCATTTTCCCTAACCCTCTCACTTTGCACACCACCTCGACCCAAACACCCTATATCTGCTACTCTGTCATCAGACACATTCAACAAACCTTTAAAATACTCATTCCATCTCCTTCTCACATCACCACTACTTGTTATCACCTCCCCATTTACGCCCTTCACTGAAGTTCCCATTTGCTCCCTTGTCTTACGCACCCTATTTACCTCCTTCCAGAACATCTTTTTATTCTCCCTAAAATTTACTGATAGTCTCTCACCCCAACTCTCATTTGCCCTTTTTTTCCACCTCTTGCACCTTTCTCTTGACCTCCTGTCTCTTTCTTTTATACTTCTCCCACTCAATTGCATTTTTTCCCTGCAAAAATCGTCCAAATGCCTCTCTCTTCTCTTTCACTAATACTCTTACTTCTTCATCCCACCACTCACTACCCTTTCTAAACAGCCCACCTCCCACTCTTCTCATGCCACAAGCATCTTTTGCGCAATCCATCACTGATTCCCTAAATACATCCCATTCCTCCCCCACTCCCCTTACTTCCATTGTTCTCACCTTTTTCCATTCTGTACACAGACTCTCCTGATACTTCTTCACACAGGTCTCCTTCCCATATATATATATATATATATATATATATATATATATATATATATATATAATGGAATATGTGATATACTCATTTTCTTGATGCTTGAAGATGTAATGTACGAAAGATTTCGCAAGATTTCTTTATTGGCTCTCGTGGTTTATGAGACATTTACGAATACTTGGGAGTGGACATAAAAACGAATGGAATTATGGAAGCTGAAGTGAGTCATAGGGCGGGTAAGGGGCAGAGGTTCTGGGAGCAATGAGGAATGTGTGGAAAGAGAGGTTGTTATCTGGGAGGGTGAAAATGGGTATGTCTGAAGGTATGGTAGTCCCATCGGTGTTGTATGGATACGAGGTGTGGGCTATAGGTGACGATGTACGGAGGAGAGTGGATGCGTTAGAAATGAAATGTCTGAGGACAATATGCAGTGCAAGGAAGGAAAATCAAGTAAGCAATGATGGGTAAGAGAGAGGTGTGGTAATGAATAGAGTATGGTTGCGAGAGCTGAAGAGGGTGTGGTAAAACAGAATGGACTTATGGAGAGAATGAGTGAAAAGAGGTTGATAAGGAAGGCAAATGTGTCGGAAGTGGAAGAGACAAGGAGAAGGGGAGAGCAAAATTCGGGGTGAAAAGATGGGAGGGAGGGGGCCCTGAATATGCAGGAGGGTGCGAAACGTGCACAGGATAAAGTGAATTGGAGCTATATGGTATAAAGGGGGCAACGAGCTGTCAATGGACTAAACCTGGGCATATAAAGCAACTGGGAGAAACCACGGAAAAGTCTGTGGGCTCTGGTTGTGGATAGGGGGACTGTGTTATCGTTGCATTACACAACACATCTAGAGAATGACTGTGAACGAATGAGGCTTTTTCATTGTCTGTTCCTGGTGCTGCCTCGTTAACACGTGAAACGGCGAACACGTATGAAAGAAAATAGAGAGATCATATATATGTATGTATATATATATATATATATATATATATATATATATATATATATATATATATATATATATATATATATATATATTTTCTTTCTTTTTCTTTCATACTATTCGCCATTTCCCGCATTAGCGAGGTAGCGTTGAGAACAGAGGACTAGGCCCTTGAGGGAATATCCTCACCTGGGCCCCTTCTCTGTTCCCTCTTTTGGAAAATTAAAAAAAAAAAGTGAGAGGGGAGGATTTCCAGCCCCCCGCTCCCTCCCCTTTTAGTCGCCTTCTACGACACGCAGGGAATACGTGGGAAGTATTCTTTCTCCCCTATCCCCAGGGATAATATATATATATATATATATATATATATATATATATATATATATATATATATATATATATATATATATATATATATATATATATATCTTTCTTTCTTTCATACTATTCGCAATTTCCCTCGTTAGCGAGGTAGCGTTATGAACAGAGGACTGGGCCATTGAGGGAATATCCTCACCTGGCCCCCTTCTCTGTTCCTTCTTTTGGAAAATTGAAAAAAAAACGAGAGGGGAGGATTTCCAGCCACCCGCTCTCTCCCCTTTTAGTCGCCTTCTACGACACGCAGGGAATACGTGGGAAGTATATATATATATATATATATATATATATATATATATATATATATATATATATATATATATATATATATATATATATTCTTGCAATATGAATTCAACAGTAGCTTTTTACACCAAAAAGACATCCTGAACAGCAATCTCTTTTATGATATGGAGTGTGTGAGCGTGTGTGTACATCTGTGTCTGTGAGTGTGTGTGTGTGTGTTTGTTTTTATGTTGTGTGTGTGTGTGTGTGTGTGCGTGCGTGTGTGTGTGTGTGTGTGTGTGTGTGTGTGTGTGATTTAAATTAATTGACAGATACAGATACAAGTGAGTTGCATCGCGACGCTCGGGAACGTTCACACAATTTCTCTCTTTTTTTCTCTTAAGCCAAGACCTGGAGAGGAGGAGGAGGAGGGGGAGATGTGGGGTGAGAGCCATCATCACTCCCACCCAGGTGTTAATTGGGAAGCTTTTTGGACGCGGAGATCAATTTGATTTAACTGTCACAAGCAAATTAGTGAACCACGGTGACACACTGCCCGCTTGGACGCTTTTGCCGTTGGTACGTGTTAGGAGGAGGTGGTGAGGAGGGGGAGGTGAGGTGTGTGTGTGTGTGGGGGGGGATCCATCATGTTCCCTTGTTAGTCAGCTGATCCCGACCGCTGGTTTTGTTCCACTTGAACATGGCCACCAGCACCTGGGGAACATCTCGATAAGCCAGCCACCTGGGGACGCACCAAGATTCTCTCGCCCTCCTCCCCTCCTCCTCCTCCTCATCTCCCCCGTTCCCTCACCTGCGTACTCCAGTCGGTCCGGCTGTTGGCAGGCGACGTGTCCAGGACGTCTCACCTCGTTCCTTCTGCGGGAGAGGAGGTCCGTCCAGGACAACCCTAACTTGAATCCTGATGTAGGAGAGGGGGGGGTTCAGGACACTATAGATGGGTCCTGCTGTAGGAGGGGCTGGGGAGGTTACAGGACACCCCTAGCTTGGTCCTGCTGCTGCAGGAGACGGATCATAATCCCGCCTTGAAGATGACCATGACCTCGCTTGGTTCTCCTACTGGAGACAAGCTATGATCCCAGTTTTTCCTACTGCTAAAGACGGCGGCCCAGGACCCCTCTTGGTTCTGCCATTAGAATCAACTTTCCAGGAACCTCCTTGGTCCTACTGCTAGAGACGACGATCCAGAACCCTGCTTGGTCCAGAGCCATCATTCAACTACAACCTAGGAATACTCAATGCTTCACATCATTCTCTCCAGGGCTTCCCTTGGTTCGAGACCCTTTTCCAGTGTAGTCCTTCCAGGCGGGATCATTCCAGCGAAATGCCTCATCCAAAACACTAAGACACCATCAATCCTAAAACTCCTCTTACATCTTTCCTAATCATTTCTTTCTCCACCAGCATTGTTCCAAGGGACCCCACTAATCCCAGGGACCCCACTCGTTCCAGGGACCCCACTCGTTCCAGGGACCCCACTCGTTCCAGGGACCCCACTCGTTCCAGGGACCCCACTCGTTCCAGGGACCCCACTCGTTCCAGGGACCCAACTCCTTCCAGGGACCCAACTCCTTCCAGGGACCCAACTCCTTCCAGGGACCCAACTCCTTCCAGGGACCCAACTCCTTCCAGGGACCCAACTCCTTCCAGGGACCCAACTCCTTCCAGGGACCCCACTCGTTCCAGGGACCCCACTCGTTCCAGGGACCCCACTCGTTCCAGGGACTCCACTCGTTCCAGGGACCCCATTCGTTCCAGGGACCCCATTCGTTCCAGGGACCCCATTCGTTCCAGGGACCCCATTCGTTCCAGGGACCCCATTCGTTCCAGGGACCCCATTCGTTCCAGGGACCCCATTCGTTCCAGGGACTCCAACTCTTTCCAGGGACCCCCATTCGTTTCAGTACCCGCATGACGTCACTCTCAGACGTCACCCTCGTCCAGAACTCACTGACCAGTTTGCTCCATTACCTGCCTAGGCCCAAACACCTCTGATCTGTCAGGCTACAGAGGCTCATTTGTTCCGCCGACATCTTATCGCCGGCTCGCCAAGTCTGTACTGGATTCAGCTCCTTTCCGTCAGTGTCGTTTCCCAGAGCCTGGATTGGTCCGGACCAAAAATTCTTTGGCCAGTGTCGTTCGGGGAGTCTTCAACACCTCGCGACCACTTCCAGATAACCTGACCAGCCTCTCGCTTTGTCGTGCCGCTTATCTACACTAAATAGAAGACGCCTGGAGGGCACCGGAGTGAGGGGGGAGGAGGAGGAGAGAGACTTCTGGGTGTGGAGTCCTCCAATTAAAAAGTCAGGTTGAGCGTATCAGCGATGACTTGGTTCGCCTCATCAAGTGAAGTGTTGCCAACAAATACGGAGGTGAGCCAGCGGGTGCGGGGGATGAAGTGGGGTGGTGGAGGGCTTTAAGGGGAAGTGGGGGCTGAATAGGGACCTTGTAAGGGGGGAAGGAGGCGAATGACCTCAGAGAAGACATACAAGGAAGAAACACATGGAAGATATACGAGGTGCAAACAAAAGAAAGATACACGAGGAAGAAAATCAAGGATGGAGCACAAGAAAGAAATACAAGAAAGAAGCTCAAGAAACACAAAGAAGAAATACGAGGAAGAAAGACAAGGAATATATTAAGGACGAAACCCAAGGAAGAAACGAAAGGAAGAAACAAAAGAAAAAACACAAGATACACAAGGGAGAATCATAAGGAAGAAACACAAGGAAGAAACTCAAGAAGCACAAGGAAGAAACACGAGGAAAAAACACAAGTGAGACACACAAGTAAGAATCATAAGAAAAAATACAAGTAAGAAAAGCAAGTAAGAAACACAAGAAAGAATCATTAGGAAAAAACACAAGGAATAAATACAAGAAACGCAAACAATAAACAAAAGGAAGAAACACAAGAAACAAAAGGAAGAAACGTAAGGAAAAAAACACAAAAAAAGAAATACAAGGAAGAAACACATGGAAGAAACATAAGTATCTAGACATTTTAGCTGAGAGACGTTTGGATCCCTAAAGTATGTGACTTAAGCAATGAAAAGGCATATCGGCTTCTGGATACCTTCTTAGGGATGATGGGCTACGATAAAGGGATGGTGCCCCTCGCACGGGTACTGGAACGCGACGTACGAGACCTGGAAAAGCCTATGGAAGGTTCGGGAGGAGGACCTGCGACGGAGGTGGGCAGTAGAGAGAGAGATCTCTGATACTTATTGAGTCTTCGTTTTCTTCTGTGTCTGACGGAGGTTTTCCAACCACGGCGATGTGAGTTACGTAACATCTCGAGCATTTTAAATGTGGTGCTCCTGCAGATTCGAGGCTGCGCTCCAAGTGGGAGCAAGGTAAAGTGGGCTCCTTTGGGATGGAGAGGTCATATATACGAGGTTGTACACTTTTCCCGTACGCTGACGACGATACAGCCTTGTCGAAGGGTGATTTTTGGTCTCGGTGTTACCACTTGTAGGCATGAATGAATACATCTGGATAAGAAGACGGAAAGAAGAAACTTTGAAAAGAATATTGTGTACAAACCAGAGAGAAAAATATGATAATCCAATAATTTTCTACAAATTCATCAGGAGTGTATTGTCAGTTAACGAAGAGCTAATAATGTTAAGGAACATAGAGGGGGAAAAGTGCAAAATGATGGTGTATTAATATATTAGAAGCTGAGTAACAAGTTCTAATGTATTTTCACAGTGGAAGACACTACAACCCCAACACCAGTGAGATGGAATGGGGAGGAAGTCGTGGAATCATTGAGGTTTCTAAAAAAAGGCATTAAAGAGAATTGCTAAAGGATCTTAACTAAAAAAAAACTCATGGTCCTGAAGAGATTTTACCATATGCTAACGATGTGTGAAAATGCAATTGGCCAACTCATTGCAATACTGTTCAAGATGTCACTGGAGAAAGGTAAAATGCTGAGGGAGTTGAGCAAAGGCAAATGTCATACCTATACACACACATATATATATATATATATATATATATATATATATATATATATATATATATATATATATATATATATATATTTTTTTTTTTTTTTTTTTTTTTTATACTTTGTCGCTGTCTCCCGCGTTTGCGAGGTAGCGCAAGGAAACAGACGAAAGAAATGGCCCAACCCCCCCCCCCCCCATACACATGTACATACACACGTCCACACACGCAAATATACATACCTACACAGCTTTCCATGGTTTACCCCAGACGCTTCACATGCCTTGCTTCAATCCACTGACAGCACGTCAACCCCTGTATACCACATGACTCCAATTCACTCTATTTCTTGCCCTCCTTTCACCCTCCTGCATGTTCAGGCCCCGATCACACAAAATCTTTTTCACTCCATCTTTCCACCTCCAATTTGGTCTCCCTCTTCTCCTCGTTCCCTCCACCTCCGACACATATATCCTCTTGGTCAATCTCTCCTCACTCATTCTCTCCATGTGCCCAAACCATTTCAAAACACCCTCTTCTGCTCTCTCAACCACGCTCTTTTTATTTCCACACATCTCTCTTACCCTTACGTTACTTACTCGATCAAACCACCTCACACCACACATTGTCCTCAAACATCTCATTTCCAGCACATCCATCCTCCTGCGCACATCTCTATCCATAGCCCACGCCTCGCAACCATACAGCATTGTTGGAACCACTATTCCCTCAAACATACCCATTTTTGCTTTCCGAGATAATGTTCTCGACTTCCACACATTTTTCAAGGCTCCCAAAATTTTCGCCCCCTCCCCCACCCTATGATCCACTTCCGCTTCCATGGTAGATGTTTTGAGTTGCAGACCCTACCTCCCTGACGAGTGTGGTCTGTAAGATACTCTGAAAAGATAATGAAAAAGCAAAACCACTTTCACCCCATGCTTAGATCTCCTACTTAATCTCCCCATCCCTCCCTCCCCATTTTCCGTGCTCTCTCTATGTCTAACATGTGTATCCACTTTGTCGATCTCTTCTTCATTCATCCTCTCCATATGTACACCCACTTCAGCTCTCTCGATGTTACTCCCCTAATTACTACACCTCTTTGATTACTCGATCAACCTTCCTCACATCACATGCTATCCTACGGCATTCCATCGCCAACATATTCTTGGATATAGGACCCAAAAATCTGCACCTACAGAGCACTGTCGGGACTACTATACCATAAAACATACCCATCACTGCCCTTAAAATGGGAGCTCTCTTTCCACACACTTCTCAATACACCCAGAACTTTGTCCCCTCACCCACCCTATGGTTCTTCTTTAGCTTCCATAGTTCAGTCTACCGCCATGTCCACTCCCAGGTATCTGAAACATTCCACTCCCACCATTTAGAATCACAGTCAGATATACCTGTCTGGCCTTCTTGCAAGACCTCGTAATCATACACTTACTCACATTAGCTCTCAACTTCAGCCTTTGACACACTCTCCCAGACCCAGACATCAACTTCTGGAGTTTGATAATTCATATGTATATATATATATATATATATATATATATATATATATATATATATATATATATATATATATATAGACACGTGTGTGTGTGTGTGTGTGTGTGTGTGTGTGTGTGTGTGTGTGTGTGTGTGTGTGTGTGTGTGTGTGAGACCTTGGAGTCTCATATGACAATGAAGGTACAATATGATCAAGTTCAGAGGATCGAAAGGTGCCGGAACCCGGACTTAAAAGGTCAACAATGACCACCTTTCAAAGTTCAATGATGTTACACCTTCGTGGGACTCATTCTCCTCAGGAGTGACTGCAATTCGTGTGTTTCAACAGTCTGTACCGAAGGACGTTCGAGAGCCAAAAAAGACGATTT